>NC_046184.1:9110843-9413873 GCF_011004875.1 Balearica regulorum gibbericeps
TCTCGCTTTCACTCATAGTTTAAAAACCACAAATTACTTTCAAGTTTAAAAAAAAAAAAAAAAACAAACCTTCATAATTTGAATATCTTTCTTTGGACAACAATGAACTGACACCGGTTTAAATTTTGATACATATGAGATCATGTCTTCTCCATCCTTCTCACGGAATAACTTTTTCTTTGCCATGTACTTTCAATGTATAAGTTCTCAAACTTCTGCAGTCTTGACACAACTTTACATTTCACAACTCTTCTTCTCATTCATAATTCTTCAAGGCAGATCAGCATCCACCATAGAAATTCCTTACATAGAAAAAAGTATTAGTAGGGAAAAGCATAATGCATTTTCTGTGCAAGCCAGCATCTGGATATTCAAAATTGCCTACATTTTGGAACCATTGACATCTCAGCAAAATACCAGAAAATCCTTCAGATTTGCTAGTGAATGACAGTCGAACAGTAGTGATCCACCTTTTCGGTCTGTCCCTATTTGATCTGATGCTTAAAAACTAATGCTAAGATCTGCCATTTGAAGACATGGATTTTATTAATTATGAAAACTTAAAGAACTATGCTAGATATTTTTTAGTTCCAGACATGTAACTATTTGAAGATTGGTGCCTGTAGTGCAGTTTATCAATTTACCTTACATTTCCTACTTTAAAATTCTATTTTCAAATACATTACCTGTCTAAACTTCAACTGGACGGCTTGCAATTTAAACACCAGGTGTCTGCCTCAGGCTGAATTTCTCTGGAAAGTTTTAGCAAATCTGTTCAGTAGTTTGTGGACAACCATGTCAGCGGACAATGAAATTTCCATGGAAAAGTGCTGAATTAAATAACTTCCAGATAAAGAGCTTTGACTTTGTGAGTCAGGTCTCTTGGACAGCGCATACTGCCAAGCTGGGAGAACAAGTAAACTTTTCCCAATTATTTCTTCTGTCAGACTAAAAGAATGATTTTTAACCATTGTTTTGTGTGAAGGATGTGGCTATCTCTCTATATGAAAGGAGGTAATGGTTATTTTATAAATATGGTTGAATGAAAAAAAAAAAAAAACAAAACCAAAACATTTGATCTATATACTTGAGATATTGTTCCTCAGACATGAAAATCCAAATACTTGTATAAATCAGTTATGTGATGTAAGCAACATAAAGTAACAGTCCTTTCAATATTTTTAATTATCTTTTTAGCATATTGAAAACAGGAATCTTTTCAATCTACTATATTTGGCATCATAATAGACGTACACCCTCACTGCAAAATTCTGATTTCAACAGAAGATATTTTTCAAAGTCAATGGCTGTCAGCTATATAACCATACCTCAAGTCTGGTCTTTCAGTACAACAGGAATTATGATTTCCTGGCTAAACCTTGGGATATTGGATTAAAAATTAGAAAACTGCTATGGTTTAGAAGTCTACTACATGTTGCTCAAAAGTTATATGAACTGGATGCTCTTTGCTTTGCCAAATGGAAGGTTTTGAGCTATTAAGAATCATGTGAGGTTGAATGTTGTACTAAACACAAATAATGCAGATGAAATGTTTAGCCCACTGAAAATCTGATTTGTAGCTTGCACACAAGCTCCTCCTTGAGGAGCTGAGAATTATTACAGCAGAAAAGAAGTAGTTTATTTTTAACACTGCATTGCATTTGCCACATTTTGCCTATGCCAGAAGACAGCTCTGAATTCTCTCTTCTGAGCTACTGCTACTGTTCCTGAACCTTTGGTATTGGCTCAAAATGCCAAAATATTGGGTATCATTTTTCAGTAACAGCATAATTCAGGAGAAGTTCAGAGACAGTATAATTCAAAACTTTTTGGAGTGAGCATTGTATTCAGATAGGCCAACCCTTTTCTCAAATAGCTTCCAGGTCACCCCTAGATCCAAGGTGAAGAAAGCTGATAAAGTGAAGAACTGGTGTATCTGTACGTTCTTTCCTCATCCAGCTTTGTGTGCAATGTTTGGCCTGGGCAAAAGGAGACAAGGAATGAAGAGGTGCAGAGAATTGCACCTTGCTGGCATATGTCCATGTTTCTGCTATGTCCATCTGAAAAGAGAGGCTACAGGGAATGTAGCTCTTTATTGCTTAAATCGTTATTTCATTCTTTTAAAACTTTTCCTAATGTATAAGAAGTATAAAATAGTAAAGCAGACAAAGTTCAATCCAAGAATCAATTACCAGCTATACTTTATACTTCATTTTGGTGCAGCATGCTCTTATCAGACTGAAGATGCTGCCAAGCATGTAAAATTATCAGATCAAAAGGAGGGTAACTCTTTTCCAGAAGACACCCAGACCAACACCCTTCTACCCCAACAGAAACTAGATTTCAGGGCACAAACAGGAGTCTTTAGAAATAGTGTTTGAGGTATTGATGTCTTGGGGTAGTAGATCTGGAGCATGTCTGGCAGCCTGATAAAATGGATTTCTTTGAGCCTTGGGGATCTTATGGAAAAAACCCTTTCAGCTGCAACTCCCTTTATTATATCACGAGGAGTCTAAAATCAATGTTTCTGCTAATTTATCCACGTAGCACACTGCCAGTTACCAAAAAAAAAAAAAAAAAAGATAAAAATTATAGTGTGTGAGAAGCTGGCATAGGGATGAGTGGGATGGGAGACATGAAAAGTCCCTAGACTCAGAGAGGAGTGAAGACAGAGCGGTACTGGATTTATAAAACTAAACTAAAATCAGAACAGCAAGGTGGGGCATAAGGGAAATTCTGTTCAGTTGTGTAAAATGGCCCTGTAAAAGAAACTCTGCATGTGTGTGCATGCACATGCGAGGTAAGGCTGTGAGGGGAGGTTTCTGAATCCATCTAGAATTTTATATACTGTAAAATTCTACAAGATTATTTAAAAATAATTCTCTATTAAATCTAAATTGAATTTGTAGGATTTTTCCAAAGGAGTGATGTTACTCTGTGTTTCTATACCCATCTCCAGACAGATAAGCCATAGTTACTTTTTAATTTAAATACAGATTTTTTTTTCTTTGAATTTTATAATCTAAAACATTTCATATTTGGGCAAGGTGGATAACACTGTAAAGTAAATTCAAGTAGAAAAGAATATTTTTAAAGAATTTCACATTGCTTGTCATGTCATTCTTGATTAGTCTGAAAACTTTTTCTGACAGAAATAGTGAAATTGCACATATTAAGCAAATCTTACAGAACAGGAGTTAAATGCTGATTTTACATATGTAATAATGCTAAACAAGACTCAACTGCTTATCTCTTCAGAACAAACACTACTACATGACCTGTGCTCAGTGATAACGTATATACTGTCAAATGCTAACAAATATTAAAATTAAAAAAAAAAAAAAAAGTTGTCAGATGTTTTTGTACTTTGCACAAGTGTTCTTGCCAAACTACAGGTCAACCCAGGATGAGAAGATCCCAGCTTTGATCGGTGGGGAGCTGCAGGATAACTCCTGGTGAGGGAGAGCTGGGTCCTTGAACAAGAGTTAGCTATGTGTAGAGATAACAAAATCATACGGGAGGGGAGGGAAAGCAAGGGAGATCTACTGTCATTAAAATACCTGTGGTATCTCTACCATTTACTTACAGACTCAACACTGATATTGCCATTAAGCTGAGTTTCTAGATAAGGATTCAGTGTTAATACTGATAACATTCATTAGTTTGTAATATATCCCCATACTGCTTTATGCAAGAGGTTAAAGGATAGAAATGCAACATCCAAGGGAAAAAATAGCAAACAGAAGAAAATCCCATGTAGCAATTATAATGACATACAGCATCGAACTCGGTGTTAAAGTTGCCATGACAGCTGCAACCCAATTTCATTGCAGTTGCTATTAAATTCTCTAAATAGGTTTATAAAGTATGGGTCTGAATATAATGGCTATGCCATAGTATTCAGGCAAAGCAGGATGTGTTAGGTAATTTCATAACATTAGTATTCTCCATTTCTCACTTTTCTAAGCATTTCCTGCCCTTTTCTCAGAAGGGGGTGAAAAAGCGAGTTTGTACCTCAAACATCAGCCTATCATCAGCTGTAAAAGAAGTTAATGCAAAATGCTTTCCTTAGAGTGCAAGCCAGCAGTGGCAACACTTGTCCGTACTTCTCTTTAGCTTTGAATTTGCGAGGTGCTCAACACAGGCAATCCCCTTGGTTTGAGGGAGCAGCACTGCTGCTAATGTTATATCTGTACCACAATGTATAGATTACACTGGTAACTAATGTATAAAAGAGTCACATGGTAATAGACCCTTTGTAATTTTGGGTCCTACCAGCAGATTAGTGGGATTTCAAAACTGCCTGCCAGAAGGCCAAAAATACAACTTGTTATAAACTAGAGTTTTATACATTTTTCAATAAGATAATGTGGCAGGACTAATTCATATCAGAGCCCAAGAAGCCCCATTTTATCCCGTAGTCTATCTTGGCACATATGGGATGCTTGCTGTTTGATAGCTGGCAGCTGGCTGGTTGCCTGTCTGCTTGATTCCAAAATCACTTTGGAAACTATTATTCCCCAAGTGAAGAAAGTAGACAACACCATTAAGGGCTGAAATTGAAGACAGCACCTCAGTCTCTATGGAAAGGTGAAGCTGTCAAGGGGAAATGGACTTCTTTAGCTTCATACCTGCAGGTTCTTGATCTTAATAAAGAAAGAAGAGTATAACTATCAATGCAGTGTGCAAACAAATCCATCTCAAACAAAATGATTTTGAAAAATTTCAGCTCCATAACCCATACTGAAGACAAATTACTCTCTTCCACCTTAGTTACTTTGTATTCTGAAAATAATTTGAGAATAGGAAAGCTGCCAAAGAGTGTCAACTGACCTAATAAATGGAATAAATCTGTCACTGGTGTTGTCAGTTTCCAATCTTGTCCGACAATGCATTTAGCTACCGTATCAGGGGCAAAATGAGGCTTGCAGAACATCAAATCCATTTAAATGAACACAGGAAACTGCATCTACAGAAACTCCTCATGCTGCCTGGACCGTAACTGCGGCATTTTGAAGAAAGTTGCCTGCATTTATCAACGCCTGAAATGGCCTGTCTTCGGACTCCCATCCAAACCCACTCTCTGCCAGCAGACATCTTGAAATACTGGGCATGGATCAAAAGCAAGAAAGTTCTCATTGCACTAAATTCAATTAAGCATATGACTAGAATCACAACAGATTTAAGTTTCAGAAAAAATCAGCCCCTTCCTATTAAAATTTTGCGTCACCATAGGACGTTGAGCTGGTAGAACTCAATGTAGAACTCAAAGTAGAACTTTGTTGCCTTTTGCTTTTTTGTTAGAACTGATGCAATGAAGGACCGAGAGGCTGAGAGCAGAAATAGTTGCATACTAACTAGCTTGAAAATATTTGAGAGAAGAACTGAATTATAGTTCATTTCCGTGGAGCTGGGGAAGAACTTTTCAATCACTGCCTGTACAGGGCTGTGCAGATCTATGAAGACTCCAGGCCCAAACAGTTCTTGTTTTTTCAAGTAAAAAAAAATAAACAAAAAAAAAAAAAAAAAAAAAGCAAAAAAACCTACCCCAGCTGAAAGGGGTTGTAATAGTTGAAGAAGCATGAGTAACCATCAAAAAATGGAAAAATGCATATTAGCGGGCAATGCTGGCACAAAAGCAAACATGTCAAGGGTATACTTTTGACAGAAATTAGAAGAATTCTGAATATTATATTTTTATTATAACCCAATGAATTTATTGAACTAAGTTCCATTACATATTGCAGGAGAAAAAGAATCTTTCACATTTTTAAGGTAAGTCAGGTCAATTTGTGAAATCTATGTGATATGTTATTTGAAATATCAATGGATTTGATGCCATCACCTAGAGCCTTTAAGCCCTTTTTTTGTCTTTGCTTTGGGGGTTTTTTGTTATGTTTTGAGTTGGGGGGGGGTTGTTTGTTTTGTTTTTTTTTTTTAACACAAAGGAGTGAATGGTAGTTTCTTCAAGACTGTTTCTATGTTTTGACAATTTATATGGCTTTGACCTTCCAAGCTACAACACATTTGGTGTCATAAATTACCCATGTACTTTCCAACTTGTCTGAATCCTGACATATTACCTGACAAAGCCAGCTGAAACAGAACAATAAATAATTCCTGTGAGGGGACATATTCCTTTCCGATACTTACACTGCACACATGTATTTGTTGTTGGCTTCCACAATTGCTTAGCTTCACAGTGTTTCCTGCAGTGCACCATTTCCTCAGACATATTGAAAAGCTGTGAGCTACAGTAGCAGTGCCAGCAAATATAGTTTCTTTCTCAAAAGATTGATATGCATAGTGTATCTTTCCTTCCAAAAATGCAATACCTTTATATTAAAGAATCAATGTGAATCACATCAGAGCCCACTTTTGCCATCTTATTTATAAATAGCAACATACTATATTTTATATGAAGCTAACACAATTACTATTCTATAGATATATTCATATCAAGAATACGGACACAGTTACAGCCTTCCAGGCAACAACACTGCATTATTTCTGGATATTCCAAGCCAAGTTTATTGAAATACTGCCATTGTTGCTTCAAACATTTTTTTTCTTTTCCAGAAAGCCATAAGCCATATAGGACCATTATTAAAAGGTAAGCTAAGCAGTCCTGCCTTCAAAACGTAAACTGAAAGCTTCCTTCCTTAAAGTGTGAAAATCTATAACAGAAGAATACATTTTTAGTGGGTAAATTATCACAGTTCTGTTGATCTCAGCTGATAGTGTCATATTCTCTCAGCTGAATGATTGTCCCATCTTGCTCCACAAGGGCAAGCATATTTCTTGCTAGAGGCAGTTGAAGGCAGTAGCCTGAGGGATATGAGCTTGCTGTGGCTTTGTGCCCCAAGGTTCAGCCAGTAGCAAGGCTGAGTATGTATTCACAAGACACACACACGCACGTATACATACACATGTATGCTCAGCCTGACATGTTTCACAAAAGACATTTACACCTGACCAGCTTTTTTTGTCCCCTTTCCTCTCCATTTTTTTTTGCTGTTTGTTCCTTCCTAATCCACCTTAACTGCTCTCTTTCCCACTTTTCATCCTCCACTAAACATCCTATAATGTCTCACACATTCCCACAATTCCTTTAAAATACTCTATAATAAGTTTTATGTAATCCCCAAGTCTGCTTCCTCTGGTATCCCATAATAAGACCTTTACCTGTGTAGACAGTAACCCCTTCAGACTGCAAAGTGCTCTGGGAGAGACTGTCCTTGGTTCTTGGTAGGCTTCCCACTGGGAACAACCGTCCCACCATTCTCCTGGGATAGTCCAGGATGGTCTGGTTCAGGGTGCCCCGTTTATGGTATAGGGTTCCTCAGTCTGGCATTGTTCTGCTGATCTTCACTGGGCCTTTGTGCTCTTGCTGATTAGTTTTTAATCACACAACTGCAATTCTCAGCTAGTGATTCCCATGAGACAAAGATCATTCTTCAAAGCCATCAGATGTTATGTTCCTCAGCATCTCCACATTGCCATGTCAGTGGCTTTGGATCCCGTCTGTCAGTCCTTATCCACTTTAGTGTTTGTTGCTTATTCTTGTTACTAATGTGGATGAAGAAGGCATGGATGTATGAACTACTGTCACCAGTCAGATGCTTAGTACAGACCATCTCTTCCCAGACAGACTTGGAGAAATGTCTGCCACATTTCCTTTCGCTCTCTTCTTCCTTTCTTTCCTACCTCCTCAAATAGTGATAGCAGATTTTCTGTTTCTGTTTTCCACTCCTTTCTCCTGAGCTCCCATCCAGCTTTTTCATCATTCTTTTATCTTTAGAAAGCAGATAGAACAACATAATGGTCTTTAATAAATATGGCTGTAACAGCTTGGTTTTATTCTCTCTGTTTTCTGAATTTGGACACTGAGATATAAAATGGAAATTACAGAAAGTGTGAGTTGCTCCTCTCAAATGCTTCTTTCTATTTCCACGTCCGCCATATTTTTAATTAGGTTGAGGGACACTCTATTTCCAAAAAAGTGACTTTACTTAATGAATTATGAAGTGTTATTCTAACTTTTCATAGAAATCATACATGACATATGATGATAAACTTCTCATTTACCAATGACTAATTTGTCACTTTGTGTGGGATTCATTTCAAGATTAAGACACCTACATTTAGCTGTCTATATAAGCTAGATGTCTAAGATCTCATAGTTAATGGCATTCTACCCAATACAGTCGGTGGAGCCTGCCAGAACAACTATATTTGAGACAACAACACATGGCTGGTAAACATGGCACTGGACCTGTGGGAGAGCTATGCTCTTCTGGAGTGGTGCATGGGGGCCAGTTTAGTTGCAAAAGCCTAACAACATTTGAGATAGTTTTGGATTTCGAAAACTTCCTTATGGGCCTGGCAGATATGATGAAGGACGTAGAATAGACTCACATTTTCTGAATATAAAAACAAAACAAAACAAAACAAAACAAACAAATAAATAAAAAGGCAAAAGAAAAAGCAAGAAATCATTTTATTGCTAGCAGTAATAGATAGCATAAAATGAGCAATCAACAAGAAACTATTAAAGCATGATAATTTATCTGCCCTGGAGGTAAAATGAAACCATTAGACACAAAATTACAGTCTTTAGACAACTGAATTGAGTCTCAGACTTGCAGTGACTATCATGGGTCCTTTGGCATCTGGGTAGAGTCTTAAATTCAAGTGCCACTACTTTGAGGTTTGAAATTTTTCTTAAGAACTTCTATCAATAAGCTCTAAAAAGCTGTAAGATCATAACAATAATTGCTTGTCCCCAGAATAACCACAGGTGAAGTAATTAACTGGTTTATCTGCTTATTGAATGTACCTGATCAAGTACATATCTTCAAAATAAGTACTGTTGAACTAAAAGTGAATGCTTCTAGCTTCAAGTGGATGTGGAGATCTCAGGATGAGGCAGACACAATGTGATCTGACTTCTAACTTGAAACTTTAGTAACACTTTTTAAAACATTTCCAAAGTCTTCAAGAATAAAGTTTGAATTGTTTTCTCAGTCTACATTCTTGCTTCCAATCAGGTGATGGAAATTGAAAATGCTCAGGTAGATTAAAGGGCTCTAGGAGTGAAATGTTTCTTATTGATTGCTCATTGTTAGCAGCCCTTTGATTTTGGTGATAAAGTGACTCCATACTTTCTATTTCTTTTTCTTTTTCTGAAAGAAAATCACAATTTTATTTTTGTGTGAGATTTTCTTTTTTAATATGCAGTTAAAAACGGAGATGGAAAAGAAACATTGTCAACTCAAGGAGAAGGCATGTGATCAAATCTTCCATTCAACCCAATCACTAGAAATACAGCTGAGTCACTCCGATGTACATCATAAAAAGCCACAGCTTTACTAGGGCTGTCAGGTCTTACTCTGAAATCTAGGTGTAGCTGTTCCAGACTTATAAAATTGCTATCTGTATTTGGAACTTTGTTTCACTTTGGACAAGTCATTTACTCTGTCTGACTTCTGTAGCTGCAAATTCTACTTATTCAGCATAGCAACTGTAAGACTAGTATTGAAAATAAGAAAAAAAAAACAAAAACAAATACCCCCCACAAAACAGGGATACATGATTATTACTAGGAAAAAACAAGGGTTTTTTTATTGTTTGGGTTTTTTTCCCCCTACATCTATAGTCTTTGTTGGAAGAATCCTGCCGTACATGGAAAACATCTTTTCTAAAACAGACAAGTCATGCTGCAGATTCTGTAAAGATATTCACATGGGAAGTAACCTCTACAGAGCGTAACATGAGGATGTTATCAGAACAGCAAAAATTCATTAATATTGACTTTGGGATCTGCTATTACTGCAGCTCTCTTCTAAAAGCCATAACTGAAAATGTTCTTTCTCTTGAATACACAGTCACAAACTGTTGAAGCAAAAATATCTAAATGTAATGAGAAAGCAGATTCTGACACAGCTTTTAAGGTTTTATTCTGCTGTCACTCATGTGTGATTTCAGATGAAAAGGTAACAAAATGCAGACAAAAAAAAAATGCTAAAGCACTGCAGAGTTAGTTTTAGTGAGAGAGCAGTGAACAAAGCAGAACTACAGATATGACTAAAGCAAATGCAGAGAACTTTTGACACTTGTATTGTACCTGATGCCTATTTCATACAATGTGATACTTGACAGTGCAAGAACAGCTCCTCATCTAATACAGATTGGAGTAGCTCCAGTAGCTTCAACAGGTTCACATCTTCTTCTTCTGGCTTATGACCTTTTATTCTGTCTCAAGTTGTAGCTGTACATCTCAGAAAGCTGGATCTCTAAAAGTGTTTTGTTTTGTTTTGCTTTTCCCAATTCCACCCACCCCCACCCCCCCGATACTTATTTCCTCTCTGGAATATGATAAAATTAAGCAGGGAACAGAAAAAGCTGATAAACATGTTTTTTTTCTGCCTCCAGTATGAATTCGATGGCATGGGGCTCCAACCAGTTCCATGGAGGGCCACCCTGGGAGTGGAGAGAAGCCTTACCTCTCCATGGCAGCACATCTCCACATCGCTTCTGTGTTTCCTCCATTAATCTCTTTGTTTTGGGGGACTTTGAGCTGTTATTAAAGCGATAGTATTAGGCAAATACCACACTAGGCTTCTCTGACTATGCACTTTGAAATTTTGCCAAACTATTGTCCTAACTGTTTACTCTATTGATCCTACTAAATTTTTTCTCATCTGTGCAGAGATTTATGGATCTTCATTGCCTAAACAAATAATCTCCATACATGAATTAAAGTTGTCAGGATCCTAGATGCCTCACTTTTAAAAGATACTGCCAGCTTTCAAGGTACTGTTCTTTGGTGTACATTAATGCTTTTTGGACAAAAAAAAAGGTGGACAATGGCCAGTTCATAGAACGAAAAATCAAAGAATCATGCTGGCAGAGATGACAAAGTAGTAAAATGTCAGATGCTGGAATGCAAATGACTTTTTAGTTGAGTATCAGATATTCTTTATTTATTTTCTTCTTTTAATCTACCAGTCTTTATATAATGTGTTTGTAATCTTTCATGAACAGAACATCTTTGAGCAGAGAAAGGCTGTCATTCTAATTATTGGAAATTTACAAAAGCCAAATATTATGTGTCATTTTGGCTCAATCTAAATTCATCCATCATCTATCTCCCACCTGCTAATTATTCTTCATCTCTCTCCCACCTGCTAATCAAAAGTAGACAAAAGGTCTAGTCCCTTCCCACAGATCTCTTAAGTTGTGTTGTCTCTTGGTATAATCTCACTTTAAATTGCAGAGATGCATGATAGGAGAATATATTATAAAAGAAAAAATCTTTGCTGAAGAGCATTGTGTTCTCATAAAATAAATGTAACTGGAAACTATGAGATTTTAACCCAGTTGCTTTTGCCAGCTTGATTCCGTCAGTTGTCTTTCTGAAGGAAAAATTACCATAGTAATTACAATTTAAAGAAAACTGAAATATATGCCCACTGTAAATGATCCTGGAACTTCATGAATTTAGAGAAAGATTATTCCTCCCTTTTTCTGGACAGAGCTGATGTTTTCCTTCAGCTAAAATAGACAGATATATAAAAGATATTTAATGGCTCAGCCCTAATCAAATTCAATTTCAGTTTTATGCCTAAATACCCTTCACATTTTCCCCTTAATCTTGCTGCTTTATGCTCTTGACAATAGAAAAATATCATTGCTCCTTAGAAATGTTTTGAGTTTAGATACAGTAAAGACAAATAGATGCTCAAGAGTCCTATTTTAACACTAAGACACTCAAGAATTTTTCTCTAGTACCTGACTCTGTTTGGAGATGGTAAATCTATGCATCTTACAATCCTCAGGTATAGAATAATATCTCAGAAATACAGCAAGAATCCTACTTGACAAAAGTTTGAAGGATGCCTTGAAGATCTGTGGATATTTTATATCTGTGAAAAGTATTAGCAAGAACTGAAAAACTTGAATTTCTCTTCAGCCTATAATCATCATATTAATCCAGTGACACCTCTGTCATATAATTCGGAGGGAGAAAGCCTGCTTTGTTTTCTTTTTCATCCCCATAATTTAGGTAAGTCTAAAAAAATATCTCTGGCAATGCAGGAGACAAGCTGTCAGTGAAAGATACAGACAACTTTACCACTTCAGTAAGATTCTGTGCAAACCTGGAACCATGATATGCTGCTATAATTAAAAGAGAACTACAATGGGGGATTAATAAAAGAAATGCCATCTGTCAGTGTTTTTGTTCAAAAAAGACATTAAAGGAGCAGGAGCAGCCAGAACAATCTGAAGGAAGCAATGCGGTGGTGCAATAGCACCATCCATGAAGTAGCATGGAGTTACAGACTCGGCCTGGGCTGGGAAGGCAGCATCAAAGGACAGGCAGTGCAGCATTTTCTGCTGAGTTTCAGAGAGGGGATCTCACTTTTACAGAGGCATGGTGTCATGGGGCAGGCACAGGAAAGCCATTCAGTCTGTTTTGAAGTCTCTGCTTTTCATATATGAGCACCAAATACAGAAATCAGTCCTGCAAGATGCAGGATTTTGGGGAACGCGGCCAGCTGATGTGCAAGTTCATGCAGCAGATGAAGGTCCTGCCATCAGAGCTGTGCTCAGAGCTGAACTGAGGACTGACTTCTACAAATTCAGGCTTCTATAGCAGCTGATGACTTCTGTAGCATAGTTTGTTACAGTAAACACTGAGACTAGACCAACATGCCTGAAGGATGGATTTGCCTACAGGGTGTTGTAAGAAGGGTTTTTCTGTTTGAACATGAAAGCCAAACCTGGAACCCACTGCAGAGGCAGAACAAGACTACATCACTTTCAGAACTGACATAGCTCCTTCAAACTCCTGCAACCTGGGCACAAAACGTTGTAATACTTTTGGAAGTCCAAATTAAACTTAGGAAATTGAGAACTGAGATAAATGCAGCCTCAGTCAAATTTGGAGATGAGTTTAAGTGATTCACTTTATACCAGCTGAGGTGTAAACTGCTAACAATAGAGGGCTGTCGAGATGGAAAGGTAAAAATTATGTGTATTCATGTTCACTTACATTTATATCAGAATTTCTCCATTTCTCATAATTAATATATACACATATATATCTTTGTAAAGTGATTTACCATGTTTTGGGTTATTATAGTCGCTTTGGGAATAAGGAACTGCACAGAGCTCTGCAGACTTCAGTCGACAAGGAACACAACCCATGTATGGCTGGCTTCACTAGAAATATGGCAGCTGGTGATCCAGTTTCATATTTGCAATAATATACAGCAACTGCCCCTCTCCAGAATTAAGAGCAATCAGATCTGTACATCCCAATATGCCTTTGGACTTTGATTAGACAAAGAAGGAAACGGATTTTTGTTTTTCTCACAGAAGTCACAAGTTTAATTGGGGTTGCTTAGTCAGCAAAGAGAAAATTACAGGGTGACTTACTGATGTTCAAACATTAAAAAATGTGTAGGGAAAAAACCCCCACAAACAACATAAACAAGGATCTCCTTTTTCTGTTGATACTGACATACTGACTGAGATTAGATTACAGGAAAGCCTTGAAATGTAAAGCACTTGAAGAAGTTTCTTGAGAAAGTTACAAATTCTTTGTCATCGAAGCTTTTATGAAAGTCAATACAAGCATCTGTAACAGATGACAAAGTTGAAATTGATCCTGTCAGCAGGCAAAAGCATACATTAATGTAGAGATACCTTCCAGCACAGCTTTCTGTCATTACATCAGTTTTTCCACCAAATCCAGTGTTGTGCATTTATTAACCTGTGCCAGCCTGCCTAATACAGGTGCGAGCTATCTGTGTCCTTCTACAGCCTGACTCTTGGCTACTAGAATATAAAGATTGTCACAGAAAAATCAAATGCTCATTGAGGCTGCTGGATCTGCAGTGGCAATCTGTTCAACCTCAAAGCACCTTCCACACAATGGACTGCCAAATTGCCTTGATGGTTTTAGTTTGGAGGATTGCTGCTTTAAAAATACATTCATTTATAGTGCTTGCTTGAAACATTAGTAGGCCTGAAACTTTCCAGCTCTGAGATAGTCTTGCAATCTCATCAGCTTCTAGATGAAGCTAAAGTTTCAGTTCCTGGCCTAGCTGGATACTAGCTGTCCTGAGTTCACAGAAGCAGGCTGCACATGTTAGACTTATGAGGCAGGAGAAGCCCTGAGTCTGCAGCTACGGCATGGGCTTTCTAGTTCAAATGCATTATGCTCTGAATTGTGCTATGTGATACATTCCCTGGCACAAGTACAGCTCCACAATGTCTCTTGTTTTACGACTTCATACACTGGACTTTGCCTCAGGTACTGGCTCAGCAGCAGAAGAGGCTGTAGGGAGATTGAACATGTGCAGGTTGTGCATCTTGGCCTGCCAAGAGTCACAGATGTGATTGATCTTACTTTCATGTTTCCATTTTAGTCATAATTTCTACCGCATTCTGTTATTGTGAGCTGAAAGCAACATTCACATAAGGTCAAATGTTTAAACTTGGGAAGAAAAAGACTTTAATTCCCACACTTTTCTGAAGCGTTCCTCATGCTATGTATTTTATTGGCTTGCAATTGATTCTCCTCCATCTATTCCTGTGGTATTTCTTAATGTATAATTTCTTTTATTTACAGTATTTACGTCAACTTACCTTTTACCATTAGGCTAGACTTTTCCCTAAGGTTAGGGGAAGAAGCAAAGGCTTCAAGGTCTGGAACACATAAGAAATTAGGCACTAACAGTTGTAGTTTTCAAGGATCCCAAAAGACAGTAGAAACAGCTTTGAAATAAATATTTTGGCATCCAGATCACATTGAAAAATAAGGACTTACCCTAAAATGCCTTTCGTAACACAAGAAAACACTTTTGAAACTAGCTATAGTGTATGAGCCTGTGGTGAAGACAAGGTTGTGGAAATTACCAGTGTTGCTCTCTATGCTGGGTTGAATGAGAGACTTCCTATAAAATATGTGCCTTGATTTCCCTGCTGATAAAACTAGGAATAACTTTAACTGTTGCCAAAATTTCCTCGGGCTTGCTTAGAGAACTTGTTTTAAAAAACTGCTAATCCTTCACTAAGGAAAGATACAGTGGGGCTCTGATCATGAGCATGGCCTTGAGATACTACAAAAGCACCATTTTGACTTGCATAAAACCCTGAGTAAATAGTGTTTTCTACATCACAGATCCTTCTCAAAAATAATAATAATATGTCCAAAAATTTCTAAGTACTCATTATGTTCAGTTTTAAATGTGCACAGATTAATTCAGAAAACCAAACGGAAAGATTCCGTTCTGTTCTCTCTTCCTAGAGTTATCAGAAGCTCCAACCCATTCAGTGTTCCTCAATTCAACTGTTATTCTTTATTTGTATGTCTGTCACTAGATGGCAGAGTTAGTATCGTAGCTGTTAGTAAAAATCCACAAGAAAAGCTGCTCCCCATCACGGAATAAGAAATGTATTTGTCCATGCAAGGGACACTGAGTTTGACTATGCAGAAGCAATAAGATTGCAGAGCTCTATGGGCGGTGATTAAACAGTTTATCTGTTATGTTTTGTTGCTGTCCAGTACAATACCATCACGTCCTGGCTGGATCCCTCTAGTTTTATTCCACTGATTACATCCAGCTGTTAAACTCAGGATGAAGCAAAGAATCTCTAGACAATATCGATCTTCAGGACCAAGATCCAGTATAACAGAATTTTTGCCGTTAAAGATTAGTTCTTTTTATCTATATCAGAGTAAGTCACTATGTCTGTCTTTGAAGACTGAGAGTGAGATCTGCTATGCTGGTAGTTGAAAGCTAAAAGAGTCAACATAAAATGCTTCCCAGACTTCTGTTTTGAAATCAGTAGAGGTATAAAATCCTGCAATATAACTATGCAATATGTCTGTTGTGTAAATAAATCATACCTTCCTATTCTTCTAAAAAAAAATCCTTTTTAGTCTCCGTTCCTGGCACCATTCTATAATTTTCTCACCCATCATGTCTTTGCTGATGTACATAAGATCTCCAAATAGTTTTTAGGGCAGATAAAGATAGTTGTAGCACCTGCATATGGACATGGAAAGAATAGCGCAAGGATCTATTTTAGCCACTAGATGGTAGCAAGATCACACACCTACAGAAAAGCAGCCTGACTCTATAAGTCCAGTTTCTGCCAAAAATAACTAGAACTAGTTGGGTGGCAGGCGATCATCAATATATAATTCAGCCTTGAGATGAGTTTTGCTAATTTTCGCGTTTCACCTCTACATAAAATCAGTTTCTATGTTCTGAATCTGTGTCAGCAATCTCTGAAATTCAGACTTTTAATTCAGATTTATTTTTTTTTTTTTTTGGGGGGGTAGTTTGTTTGTTTTATGAAAAGACAGAAAGAAGGGAAAAAGGGAGAGACACCAACCACTGGACATTATGTCTGGAAGAATCATAATGAACACAAAAATTAGGACCTTAGAATTGTCCACTGTTGTTTTTCTCATTGGATGCCTCCTTCATAGAATGAAAAGACAACATTAATTATGAAGTTTTAAACTCCTGTTTCAACTTTCAGAGACATAGGATTTCACTAGTAAACTTTATTTTCCATAAACATTACTAAGCTCCCCAGATAATTTATTAGGATGCTTCATCTATATGTCTGTTGGAAAAGACTATTCCTTATTTAAAGGACATAGTATTGGCTGCTTATGGTAAAGGGAAACATACTGTATGTCAGACAACTTAAAGATTTGCTGTAGTCTGGGTCTATGATACATCTCAGAGCTTACACTGCAGGGCTGGTTCAGATATCTGAAACTCCTGCAATGCACTCACGGAAAACATGCACCACCCTCCGATATAACGATGCAAGGATGAGCCAGGGGTATCATGTGCTCAGCAGAAGTATCTCATCACTCTTCAGAGACACACTTAAAGTCTGTCTTAATTTTTAGGACCATTGATAAAGTACTCCAATATCTGTTAGATTTTAGGAATTGGCTTCTGCAGACAGGCATGATGTTCTAAGCAGACAGGAAGGCTGAGCAAAATACTTTTTGCAAATGCTTTTTCTTGTAAGGCCAGAACAGAACATTGATTGCATCAGTATCTCTGGAGCAAAGTCCTTGGCTGTATCTTTCTCAGTGATACAATACGTGAACTCCCAGAAAGCAAGGCTTCAGTGTACCAAAATTATGAGCTTTGTATAAAAATAAATCTATGAACTTCTCCCCCTCCAAATCTTCTGTCATTAGGATCATATATTAAAAATCTATTTACAGTCCTAAGTATTTCAGAAGTTTGTATGTATCTTTGTGTTATAATAATAACCATAGTTCTGCATCAAATGAAGGATTTATCAGTACTTTTAGAGCTTCTTTTTTTTTTTTTTTTAATGTCTCTAAATAGAACATGTCAGGAATCCTTTTGTAAAATTTGTGAAAACTGTTATTTGATAAACTTCAAACTCAAGAGATTGTGAAAAAAATAACTAAAATGGCAAAGTATTTTAAAACTGTAAAATCATAGATCTATCTTCCCTCCTAAACTTTAATTATTTTGTTCAAAACTTTGCTTGTTGATCTTTTATGCTGTCCTAAAGTTCAAAAGCAAAACAAAGCACTTCAGCAGGATGAAGGCAGCGCATTCCAAGTTTTGTTTCAGCAGTATTTACTGCATCATGAAAATTTGGGGATGGATTTTTGTCCATATTCAAATATAAAGTGATACTTTTTGAATCTGTCGTTCTACCAGGAAAAGTTTACTGCTACACTTCAGCATAGATGACTTTTTGACTTTTACCTTGTCTTGCCCAGCACAAAATGACACAGCTGCAGCAGTGGATGTCCCAGCACTCTGCTAGTTTTCAGTCTGTTCTCTGAGCAGCTATCTGTAGGTTCTCTCCTGGATGAGAACAACAACATTGTCCCTGGTGCACCTCTCTGTATCCACTTTGGAAAATGCCTTTTGATTTATCCTTTTAAGTGAAATAATAAACACTTTGCTGTAACTGTGGCCTGTAAAAATGAGATCTTGTATTTATATAGTTTGATAACACAGATGTACAGGGACCTAAATAAAAGGAAAATTAACTTCCAGTTTTTAAAGACTTATGCAAACAACAGGAGAGTTTTGGAAAGGTAGCAATGTGGGAACTTCACAGCAACATTTGGAGGGGCACATTTACAGAAGGGCCGGTTGGCTGGCCCTCTTGAGCAAACTTCTCAGCTCTGATAAAAAGCCAGAGTCCCCAGGACTAGTAACGTGCTTGCCAAGTCTTCTATTTAGAGACTGAAACCAGCTTCAGATCAGAAGTGAACATATGGAATCCACATGTGTTTCCAAGTTAGCTGGGGTCTACGAGAGCCTCTGGCTATTTATTCATGTGTCCATCAGTACCCTGCCCTCCTGCACACTGGATGTCAGGGTGCTATCCTTCTCTTGAGCTTCTGAGTGCTTAGATTTTTCTAGGGTTTTTTGTATTTTTACAGGGAGAAAACAATAATAATCATTTTAAAAAAGCTCTCTACGTCATGTTACTGTGGTTGATAGAAATTAGTCTGGCCAGGGATGTCAAGGACAACAACAAAAGCTTCTATAGGTATGTCAGTGATAAAAGGAGGATGAGGGAAAATGTGGGTCCCCTCCGGAATGAAACGGGCGACCTGGTTACCCAGGATATAGAGAAGGCTGAGATACTCAATGACTTCTTTGCCTCAGTCGTCACTTGCAAATCCTTGAGTCACACTGCCCAGGTCACAGAAGGCAGGGACTGGGAGAATGCAGAACTGCCCACTGTAGGAGAAGATCAGGTTCGAGAATATCTAAGGCACCTGAAGGTGCACAAGTCCATGGGACCTGATGAGATGCATCTGCGGGTCTTGAGGGAACTGGTGGATGAAGTGGCCAGGTCACTCTCCATCATCTTTGAGAAGTCCTGGCAGTCTGGCGAAGTTCCTGCCAACTGGAAGAGGGGAAATATAACCCCCATTTTTAAGAAGTGTAAAAAGGAAGAAACAGGGAACTACAGGCGAGGTGACTGGTGACAGCCAACAAGACTTCACTGAGAGCAAATCGTGCCTGACAAACTTGGTGGCCTTCTATGATGGGATTACAGTGTTGGTGGATAAGGGAAGGGCAGCTGACGTCATCTACCTGGAATTGTGCAAGGCATTTGACGCTGTTCCGCACAACATCCTTGTCTCTAAATTGGAGAGACATGGATTGATGGATGGACCACTCGGTGGATAAGGAATTGGCTGGATGGTCGCACTCAAAGAATTGTGGTCAATGGCTCAATGTCCAAGCGGAGAACGGTGACGAGTGGCGCCCCTCAGGGGTCAGTACTGGGACTAGCACTGTTCAACATCTTTGTCAGCGACATGGACAGCGGGATCGAGTGCACCCTCAGCAAGTTCGCCGATGAGACCAGGCTATGTGGTGGGGTCGACACGCTGGAGGGAAGGGATGCCATCCAGAGGGACCTTGACAGGCTGGAGAGGTGGGCCCGTGCGAACCGCATGAAGTTCAACAAGGCCAAGTGCAAGGTCCTGCACGTGAGTCAGCACAATCCCAAGCCCGACTATAGGCCGGGGGAGGAATGGATTGAGAGCAGCCCCGTGGAGAAGGACTTGGGGGTATTGATTGATGAGAAGCCCAACATGAGCCGGCAGTGTGCGCTTGCAGCCCAGAAAGCCAACCATGTCCTGGGCTGCATCAAAAGCGGTGTGACCAGCAGGTCAAGGGAGGGGATCCTGCCCCTCTCCTCTGCTCTTGTGAGACCCCACCTGGGGTACTGCATCCAGCTGTGGGGGCCCCAGTACAGGAGAGACATGGAGCTGTTGGAGCGAGTCCAGAGGAGGCCACAAAGCTGATCAGAGGGCTGGAGCACCTCTCCTATGAGGACAGGCTGAGAGAGTTGGGGTTGTTCAGCCTGGAGAAAAGGCGGCTCCGGGGAGATCTAATTGCTGCTTACCAGTACCTGAAGGGCCTACAGGAAAGATGGTGAGGGACTGTTTACAAGGGCATGGAGTGACAGGACAAGGGGTAATGGCCTTAATCTGAAGGAGAGTCGATTCAGATTAGATGTTAGAAAGAAATTCTTCACTGTTAGAGCGGTGAGGCACTGGCACAGGTTGCCCAGAGAGGTTGTGGCTGCCCCTGGATCCCTGGAAGTGTTCAAGGCCAGGTTGGATGAGGCTTTGGGCAACGTAGTCTAGTGGAGGGTGTCCCTGCCCATGGCAGGGGGGTTGGGTCTAGATGGGCTTTGAGGTGCCTTCCAACCCAAACCAGTCTGTGATTCTATGATTCTATGTATGTGCTACGATTGTTGGTACCACTTCATTTCTATTACTGTTAGGACTTTTGCCGTCACATAGAGGCACATAAGCAAGAACATTCCTTTCACATGGATCCACTTTCATCTAAACTTTAGCCATCATCATACCAGGAGTAAAAGATAAGGATAGCAGCCTCTGCTGTTGACAGTTAGAAGGAAATTGAAGATATTGATGTGGATAAAAAGAATTTGACACTATCCTACATGACATCCTTGTGTCTAAATTGGAGAGACATGGATTGATGGATGGACCACTCGGTGGATAAGGAATTGGCTGGATGGTCGCACTCAAAGAATTGTGGTCAAAGGCTTGATGCCCAAGACCAGTGATGATTGGTGTTCCTCAGGGGTTGGTACTGGGACTGGTGCTGCTTAATATCTTTGTGGGTGACATGGACAGTGGGATTGAGTGCACCCTCAGCAAGTTTGCCGATGAGATCATGCTATATGTGGTGGGGTCGACACGCTGGAGGGAAGGGATGCCATCCAGAGGGACTTTGACAGTCTGGAGAGGTGGACCCATGCGAACCGGATGAGGTTGAACAAGGCCAAGTGCAAGGTCCTGCACGTGGGTTGGCGCAATCCCAAGCACAACTATACGCTAGGCGAGGAATGGATTGAAAGTAGCCCTGAGGAGAAGGACTTGGGGGTGTTGGTGGAGGAGAAGCTCAACATGAGCCATCAATGTATGCTTACAGACCAGAAAGCCAACTGTATCCTGGGCTGCGTCAAAAGAAGCGTGACCAGCAGGTCAAAGGAAGTGATTCTACCCACCTACTCCGCTGTGTCCAGCTCTGGGGTCCTCAGTACAAGGCAGATGTGGAGCTGTTGGAGCGAGTCCAGAGGAGGGACATGAAGATGATCAGAGGCCTGGAGCAGGTCTGCTATTAAGACTCTTGCCAGCTGAAGCTTGACCTGAAGGAGCAGGGAATGGGGGTTGTGACAGATAATGGGATTAGAGACTGATAAAAACAGCCCTTAAAAATAATATAGTTCTGGTACTTCTAAAGGAATTAAGATTAGATAGGGTTCATACATTAGTTTTAGCATTGAAGCCAGGGAGGCTTGGTTCTGATTCCTTGCACTATGAAGTTAGACCAGGCTTCAGCAGAATTAGTCCCATGTTAGACTTGTGTGATCCCTTTTTTAGATTCAGAGATTCCTTCTCATGTTCCCTTAAATTCCTCACAAAGTATCTTTGTTATTTAGACTCTCCCATTAAAGAATATCAAAGATCAAACATGGAAGAGGCAAGTCAAATAACTTGCTTTCCTTATAGTGCTTTATTCCTCTGGGGGACTCCATTATGGGAGTCCTTTAGGTTGAAAGTTGAATGAAGAGTGTAAGTTTAAATTTCATGTCCCAATTCTGTAATTACCAAAGGTTAATATAATTAGGGAATATTCAAAATGGAAGAACTGGCAGATTCTGTGGCCTTTCCCTATCACAAAACTGTGACCTTAGGATCTTTTAGGATGCAGGTAAGCACATAGGTAGCAAAAGAGAATTAGCATTTGGATGATTATGTGGCATTAATCTCTATTTCAAACAAGTAATGTCATCAAGGAGAAAGAAAAATAAAATTATGGTCAATTACATCTGAGGTCCTGTCACACTAGTATATCCTTTTCATTTCTTTTTACTTCAATTTTTACTGGCTTTTTTCTTCTTTCAGCAACTGTGGTGGCACTTTTTCAACTCTAAACACACAAGTAGAACCATTTATTTTAATAATGTCTGCTTTAGCACCTAATTGAACACGATTTGCAATGTTCCCAAGTCTAACTACAGTAGCATTACAGCAATGATTTAATTGTTTCCTTCTCAGTACTTATATGAAATAGAAATTCCCTGAAAAATCTCAAATCCTCTACATTTGTTTTAGAAAAGGACCATATGTAATGAATACTAAGCAGTCAGGTACTCCTACTGAAGTAGTCCCTAACCACTATTTAATCATGTTAGCAAACTGTGAACATTTCTGGCCAGCCTGATTGCACTACCAGCAAATAATGCCTTTGATGTTCCTTCATTTTAGATCTCCCACTCCCTCTTCTTCATGATGAAATGCAAATACCCATTGTACACTACAGATGTACTTGGAAGGAACTTGGACAAAGTGTTGTCCTAAAGCACACAATGATCCTTATCTGAGCAGAGATAAAGGGTCTGGAACCTACAGTTTATGAGACTTTTTAAAATGGAAAAATAATCGGGGAAGTGTGCTTCAACTGGAGCACTTAAATAAACTTTTTCAGAGAAAAGATTTTTGTTTACAAAAGTAACAGGTCTATTCTGAGCAACTGAGTTTCTTGCCAGTGTCTTCTCCTGTAGATGCTATAAATGATATTTAAACTCACAGGATATTCACCTCATGTAACCTCAGCATTGGGAGAGGGAGGAGATGTTTCAGAACACTGAAGAGGAAGACCCTTTCCTGCCATTACTTTTTAGTAAGTCTGAAAACTCTGATGATTTCCAAGTTATCAGGGTGGGGCGTGGCGATGGGGGTGGAGGGGATGGGAGAGATACCATGCAGTCTCAAACTATCAAAAACCCCCCAACTTCTAGGTAGTGGCCACGGAAAAAACAATCTAAAATTCCCCTCTATTATTATAGTATCTTGGCAACTCACAGATTTTTTCAGGTATATATCTTGAGGGCATCCTGCTAACTGTAGAAGGGACTAAGATGTATAAAATGTGACCACAAAACCAGGAGAAATCATAGCAGGAAAGGAAAGTAAACCCAGGCTTTTGGTCTCTGTACTTCCTGTCCTCATTAGCTACATAATTGTCCCTGCTTGAGGAATGAAACATAACACAAACGAGGATGACCTGTGAAGAAATGGAAAACTTCTCTTTAACTCAAAGGATTCCAGCAAGATGATGGAGGCATGTACTGATCAAACAGGTTAGATAGATATACAAACTTCCATAAGTTGGTAAGACTGAAAATACTTTAGTAGCATAGCTGCAGCTGTCTCTGAGGCATGGGACATTGCCTCATCTCTCAGAACCCTAGAATCAAGCTTCCATAAGAAGCAGAAGACCATATTAAGTGGTTACAATGATCAAAATATTCATAGCAGACGATGAGACAATCAACCACAGCAATACTAATGTGTTTTATGATGGAAGGACACCATCCTTGATACCCTTGAAGTATATATTAATATTTTTCAACATCTGTTACCCATCTTCTTGATGGTAGGATATAAATGGACTGGTTTTAGCTTCTTTTTGTACTGACTAGACCTACATCTCAAGGGCCACCATGAACTGTGCTTTTGCACTACTTTCACCATAATTATTCTTAAGTATCTGTAATTAAAACCATCTGAGAAAGCTACAGACTAGAAGCAGCTCAGAAACACAGGCAATTAAAATAGTGATTACATAAGATAAGTCATAGCAATGACTATGGAATTTTGGCAAACAAATCTGCTCCTTAAAAATTCAGTCTCTCTTCCTCTTTTTTCCTAGGTATTTTTCAATGGACATATAATGCATAAATAATCAATGAAAAAAAGAATTTCTAATATTCTGTTCTTGACATTCATACAAATATATCTCAGAACATTAGAGTAACTTTTCCATATCAGTCTTCAAGTAATATTAGAGGGTGCTGACAGTGTTCAGACTTCAAGGTTTCTTAGGAACCAGCAGGATGCATGGGACTAGATTTGGCACCTGAAGATGCAGATAGATACTCATTAGAATTTCCATAAGTAATTGTGTGCTCAACTCCCACAGCTTCTCATGAATTAATTATCTAATTATCAAAGAAAATCTCAGTAGTTTCTCACCCTTAAGGCCTTCCCAAGGCTGCCACTCCAGACATAAGTCTTGGTGACAGAAGGTCTACATTTGTCACGTATTGTGGAAAAAAGAGGTTTTGGACTTGAGAAATAGAATGTTCTGCTGCCAATGATATACCCAGTCTGAGTTGCTGACAGTTTCCTTTTCCTTTCACACTTAGGCAACATCTCTGGTCACAGAAAATAAAGCAAAAGCCTCAGGAAAGAAACAGAAAAATCTATTTTGAAGGAGAAAAAAAGTAAATCTCTGAGACAGCTCTCTGATGCCTGGTCTATTGAGAAGATTTAGACAGAATCTCCTGTGTCTGATTTATGAGGGGATTTTCTGGGCCAGAATGAATTTTTGAAGATCATCATCTACACAAAGAATAGCAAACAAAGAAAGTAGGAGTATAAAATTAGTATAAAATAGTGCATTTACTTTCCTCCTCTTCTGAAACTACTTTTCAGACTAGTGATGGTGATTCTTTATCATACAGGAGAGCCATAGCATTGCTGGAAGGAATGGATGGAGACAACAGGGAGAAAAAATAGGCAGAGAACTGAAACCACACAAAAATTCAGAGCTATAAAATATAGTAGACAGGAAAACACTGGAAGGCAGAAGACTAAGACACATAATTAATTAGTAATGCCCTATGAAATGAAAACATCATGGGATTTAAAAAACAGTGGTAGGTCCATGAAATTGAGTTTCCATGCTTACTAAGCACATTTTGAGGAGAGAAAGAACTTCCCTATAGGATGTTTGTGTGTGCATGTGGGGTGTTGCTTGGGGAAGGGAGGTTTCCTTCCCTCAAAAGATTTTGCTCCTTCAGTCTTGGATCTAATGAGAGCCAAATGGTTCCTGGATGTAATTATTTCATAAGGTCTGTTGAACAGACATTAGAACTTTCACCTGCTATAATCTTAGCTCAAATATGACTTGCAACGAGGAGGAAGAGTGCAGCGTCCTAGAGCCTTCTGGAATGAAATCTTTCAATTTATAGAATAAATCACTTGAAGCTGAAAACCACATTTAAGTAACACCTCATTGAGCCTTTTTAAAAACATTTTCTCTTGGTCTACCACATGTATAAATAGAGTTGACTAAAAATGATTTGTCTTGTTGATAATGAGACTAAAAGCACCAGTAGCAGGATAATAATATATGCTTTCAGAAAAATCCTGTTAATGTTCTTTAAAATACTTCCTGTCGTTCAGACAATGGAAAGCTGTGTCTTTTATTTGTTATACTGTAGAAAGGAAATATTAAAGGAGAAAATTTTCTGTATTTTTTAAAGGACAGATTTATTGGCTAATAGGGTAAAGGACTGTGTGTTTGAAGGAGCGTGGAGGAACACTCACAGGAAAGTGCTGTCATGGTGAAAGGTGTTAATGTCTTACTCATTGGGGATTACTGATTTAGATATCCCAGGACGAAAGCCTTAATGTTATAATTGAACACAGAGGGCCATGAAGGATATGCCAGGGGATAGAGAGTCTTCTCTTTTTATTTTTCTCCTCCTCTTTTTTCTTTTTTTTTTTTTCTTTTGTCCCCCCTAGACTATTCTGCTATTAATTTTTCTTCCAGAGTAGCTTTTTAGTTGTGTTCACAGCCAGAATCACCTTTCCAGAAAAGGCTTGGACTAGGGATTTTTAAAGTGCAAAATTGTGCCAAGGAGAAAGAGAGAACTGGTAAATCAGTTACAACTGCTAAAGACACAGAGGAAAAGGCTGCCTCAAGGCAGACTGTTTTGATGGAAGTAGCTGCAATAGTAAAAGATTCTCATCTATACCTAGTTCCCCTATAAAAGCACTCATATTTGAAAACAAAACCTCTGACAAATTACAAAATATGAAAGAAAAGAGAAGAAATCATATTATGAGAGATAAAAGATGGGAAGACTGCTAGAGAAGAAGCATCTCTGAGGAAAACCTTTCCTGCACTATCCCACACTGCAGTCAAGTTGCATGATAGTATATAGGTTGCTTTCTTTTACAGACATCCCAAAGTTTATTCGTATGAAAATTTCTCTGTAAAGAGTTACCTACAACCCACGCCTCAGAGATGCCCTTACGCTTTGTGAAACAAGTCTAACTCTTCTTTCAAATTGTCTTGCACAGATTTCTGGTCTTCACAATGAAAAGACCATACTGCAACCCAAAAAAGTACCACCAAAAAATCTTTCAGCAAGGATATCTTGCTGCATTTACCTCCAGGGTGAACTCTGAGATGTTGTGGTATCATAATAGGATTGAAGAGCCAAAGTATTGCTCAGGCATTTCTGAGAACCCATGTCTCCCACAGAACTTGCTTCAGAAATTTAAGAAATAGCCATGGTTATTTTTCCATGTCAGGGCATAACGAGGTATTTTACTCAGCCAAGACTTTTAGGAAATGAGACTGAAAAGCAATGAGCCATACTTAAGACACAAGGCACATCTGACTTCATGAGAAGGAAGCCAGACCTTTTCCTGGTAGATTCAAGGTACACAAGAGATCAAAACAACAACCTCGTCCAGCTGCCTTCCTTCTGACAGTTTTCAAGCTGCTTCATCATGCACTAAATCTAACATTAATTGCGTGTAAGTCCATGCAAGAATGCTAATTAAAACACTGTACCTATCACATACTCATGCCTTCCAGGCAGCAAGAACACAACAGCCAGCTGCTGTTCCCAGTCACTGTATGGGAGGATAAGAGGTAATTGACCCTGCAGTTGTTAGGTTAATTTACAGAGGGAAATCTCTTGCACAACTGGTGTTTCATCTGCTCTCTCATAGAAAACAACTATATTAGAAGCATTCTCTTTATATAACCTATTTGTATACAGTCATGAAGACTAATTGCTTAAACGAGGAGTTCCACAAGCACAGGAAATAAGGAAATCTTGTGCTCCATATATTTCTGCTGCATGCTTGACTGACTTCAGAGTCTAAGAAAGCACAGGCTCCATTTGAAACTTTCCTGTGTCTGGGACCTGCTTAAAAACTCTTCCCATGTGGTAGAGGCATGAACATGAACATCTCCTTTTTTTCTCCATTAGGCGTGACACATAGGTTCTCTTGCTATAGCTGGTCATCCATTTTCACAAAACAGGTAGAAGCTTAATTAGCTTTGATACTTCTACTCCCCTGCTGAATTCCTTTAATAAAGTATTGGTTTCACTGGGAGGATAAAGGAAGTGCAAAATTAGGAATACACATGGACAAGCAGACTAAAGTTTCAGGTTGCCATAGTCAAGTTAAAAACCCCACATGCAGATGTCAGATAAGACAATTTTCTTTATATACATGAGACTGTTGATTTTACTCCAATGGTTCAAAAAAAAATTATGGGTTTCTGTAACAGGAAAACCCACAAAATCATGCAGGAACCCATGAAAATTTAATTGTACTCAGTGTAAAGAAGCAAACATATAGGCCTTAATATGCTGGTTGGGTGGCTTTTAACATCCATTATTCCCTGACACAGGAAGAAATTATGTTATGCCTCTCCGAGCAGCACAAGATGATTTCCAATTACTGCACGTGTATCTGTGGAAGAAAGCCTAAGCCACAGCATTTGGATTCCAACATGAATCTGAACTCCCTAAAGGTGCTCATGCCTGAGGTTTTTGGTTTGATATGTTATAGAGATAAAATGACGACCTACATGTATTTATCAAGATCCTAGTCTAAATTTTATGCTTCAAAGTGGGCAGCGTTTTGGGTTAAGAATACCAAGAAAAAAAAAAGTCTTGGTCAAATCAAAGTTAAAGTTTTCAAATACTTCTCATTTAGCTTAAGGGAAAAATGCAGAGGAATTTCTGGAATGTGGACAAGGATTGTTTAACAAAATTAATAGAACAGCCTAACCTTTTCGATGAAATTCTCAATGAATCCTTGCTAAAAAAATATATTTTTTTTCTTATGTATGGAAATACTTACAACTGATAAGTAGTATATTCTGTCTGAACACTGGATACTTTCTAGAATACTTGAAGTTAACTTGGTTTAATAATCACATAATTGGTAAGGAACATAATTTCAATTCATTAACACAGTTCTGTTTAGACATTTCCAGATGATATGCTCAATGATACAAATTATGCAACCCTTACCTACTTTATTTATTATTCCCCCCAAAGGTAGTTTACACTGAATGTTAGAGTACGAAGGGAAGAGCATATCGGTTATACCATCTGATGTATACAGTAATGCTATCTGCAGCTGTTCACTCTTCAGCTGCTGTTAGAAGCACTTTCCTCCTAAATGAGCAGTTGCCTCTAGTGACTGAGTCATCTATCCACTGTGAGTAAGAGTTGAATATCTTTCATGTTAGCCCAAAGGCTACTAGTTTAGAGAGGAAAAAAGTTGGATTAGATACTGCTTTTTTAATTTACATGGCTCCCATAGTTTTACTGAAGATTCATGGCAGTAAGTGGTGTTTCACCACCACCACCACCCCCCCCCCCCCCGTCTCTGCCCCGCTTTTCTTCAAAGTTTTGGATCTCAGACTTATAAGAAATTACAGCTTTCATCTTCCTAAAAAGTTGTTTTACTTCTGATTTGTTTAAAAGTTCAGATTTGTAGTGTAGAAACAGAGTCATTACAATCTACTACATGCTAGAATATTTATCATCCTTATTTTATGCTGACTTTTTAATATGCTTGAGGGTCAAAAATAGGTCATAACTTAGTGCTCCTTGTTGTCTTGATACAGTTATATACGTACACAGAGAAAGAGCAGAGTATCTCAGCAGGGTGTAACTGAACTGCTGATAGACTAAATTTATTTAATTTAAGCATCAGAAAGTTCTTGAGGCTGAACCCTTGTGTTTTTATGATAGAGCACAGGTATTCTGTTTTCTTCTTGAGTTCCATGCATTAGAGACACAAAGGAACAAAAAGATTCCTGGTTAAGTAAAAGGAGGAAAGGAATCAATGCACTTTGGGCAGATTTTCAGCCTCATTACTGCTAAATAGTAGAGTATTTCTTATATCTCGAACTTAGAAAATGGCCATGGCTGAGTTAACGTGCAGTATTTATTCCCGATTTTCAAAATAGCTGCAGCAAGTGAAAACCATCTTACAGCTTCTGTAACCTTACCTAGTAAACTAGTCTGGTTTATAGATACCGAGAGATTAGGCTGGTTAAAGCCACCTAGTTTCCCCTCATTTTGCAATTGCACTCATTATTCTTTGGGTGGAGAAGAGAGGGGAGCTTGTATCTGCTTTCTAAAGGAAGAAAAACACTAACGGAAGAGGACACTCAGTCTTGGCATGACTATATCAGCCCATAAAATGCTATGAAACAGGATAGTATGTCAATATAGCTTCAAAGTAGAAGGAAAAAATAAGCAATCCAAATGGTATATATATTCAGACAGTAAGGGGGAGGATGCAGCAAAGATCTTCTGCTCATAAGAAGAGGAAGACTGTAGAGACCTATGCCTTTGAGAAACAACTGTGTGGTCTGATTTCATCTCTCATTCAAAACAGAGGTGGAAGCTTTCCTAAGTACATGGAGAAAAAGTCATCCAGAGAACCATGTTTTATGACATTCCAAAATGAGCTAGCACATTATATGCTACAGAAACACTCAATGATCTGTCATGGAACTCTCTGCCACTTCGAAGTAACTACATGAATTGCTCTTTAATTTTTTGGACAGATTTCCAACTGTCCTTTATGGCTTAATATTAAAAACTTGATGGAAAACACAAGAATTACAGCTGAGAAAAACACTTTCCAATGAAGTACTGCTCTTTTTTTTTTTTTTTTTTTTTTTTTTGAGAATGTCTGTATGTGAAAAAGAGTTTGTTACTCTCTCGTGTGGTTGGTGGTAGGCGACTAATCTGTTAGGACAGTAAGGACCTACTGTAGGGGTGGCAGTAGTTCTCAGACACATGTGCTCACTCTCTAGAGGACTTCTTTGGGATATGGGGGACTGGGGTTCAGAGACCTTTTTCTCCCACTCCACAACTGACAATGAATCTTATATCTCTAACATTTTAGCTTTATGTCCAAACCACTTGTTTATAGGCCTTCTTATAAAATATTTTACTAGTGAATGGCCCAGAAAGAGGAAGTAGATTCTGCTGTCTAACATACACGGGATGGATGTAGCTTTAGCACCAAATTATGTAGAAAGGTGTTTGGATCTTTGTTTCAGCATCCTCATGGAATACATGCAAGTCTACTCGAGCTGTTCTTTCTATATAGAATGACTGAAAAAGAACGGAAAATAATACTGCAGTATTTTTATTTCTGGTTGACCCAATCCAATTTTCCAATGTTTATTCGTGGTTTCACCACCAAACTGAAACATCAGCTATAAGTAATACCTTGGTCTTTGCTAGTAGTTTAACCATAATCACTGATCTTAAAGAAAAAGCTTTTCTCTTAATAAGACTGCACCTGTATGCATGAAAAACTTTGCCTTTAGTTACTCAGCTGTCAACAGCCTACATAAATGATATGACTTCCAGGCCTGGTGTGAACAATGCTTAAATGTTTTTTCTTGGTTGCAGATATCAGGAGTGTACTTCAATTATTTAAACTGAGAGATTACTTAAAAAAAAAAATTTGTTGTTGTTGATGTTGTTCCTATAAAACAGGGTCCATCTTTTAAAGACTATTGTTTTGAACTATGGACTTAGATTTTGGAAAATTCGTGACAACAGGCCTATTCATTGTAGTTTTTAAAAGCACATTTGCCACAAGGTGGCAAACTATGTCTACAGGTTTAAATTGAAAACAAGACTGTAGTCGTGTCAAGACATCTCTGAAAAACTTTTATTTCCTGTGCTCAAACAGAAAACCGTATCATATCAATACCTGATGTACCTCTACTATGTGTGGAGCAGAGGAAATTTTGTTCTTATGAAACAAGACAGCATGCAGAGGGGGAAAGAAGCATTCATCATGCTAATGTTTTTAACTCACCACTGAAGTCACAGAAAGAGCATTTAAACAAACCTTCCAGATCTTCCTAAGAAAGTACGCTAAACTGCATAGGAGAAAAGAATGAGTCTATGGTAGGAGCTGCTAAACTTGTGAATAATATTTAATACAATTATAGGGCTTGGCTTGGTGGAACTAAGTTTTGCACTGGGGTCAAAAATTTTCCAACTTAATGGGACATTTTGAACAGTCTTCTGTGGGGACTTATATGACATAAAAAACCACAGCAATAATCTTTATAAAAATCTCTTTTTAAAAGAAACAAACAAATGAACAAACAAACAAACTTCCTTAGCTAGATGATGCTAAAATATACATGTGGCAAAGTGTAAAGGTACAAGTTAATTTGATTTGTGTGTGTGTATTAAACAGAATAGAGACAAGGTAGATGGAACTGATATTGGAGTATCAAGGAGAAAACCAAACAAACAACAAAAGAAAATCTACCTTTTTGGTCTTTAACAAAAGGCTTTTACAATAATGTGTTGGTTTTGCGTGGCAAGGTTTTGGTAGCGGGGGGGCTACAGGGGTGGCTTCTGTGAGAAGGTGCTAGAAGCTTCCCCTGTGTCTGACAGAGCCAATGCCAGCCGGCTCCAAGACGGACCCGCCGCTGGCCAAGGCCAAGCCAATCAGCGCCTCTGTGATAACATATTTAAGAAAGACAAAAACAGTTAGAGAGCGCTTTTGCAGCCAGAGAGAGGAGTGAGAAGATGTAAGAACATCTGCAGACACCAAGGTCAGTGCAGAAGGAGGGGCAGGAGGTGCTCCAGGCGCCGGAGCAAGATTCCCCTGCAGCCCGTGGTGAAGACCATGGTGAAGCAGGCTGTCCCCCTGCAGCCCATGGAGGGAGGATGAGGGGGTGTAGCGATTCCACCTGCAGCCCATGGAGGACCCCACGCTGGAGCAGGTGGAGACACCTGAAGGAGGCTGTGACCCCGTGGGAAGCCCGCGCTGGAGCAAGCTCCTGGCAGGACCTGTGGCCCCATGGAGAGAGGAGCCCACACCAGAGCAGGTTTGCTGACAGGACTTGTGACCCCGTGGGGGACCCACGCTGGAGCAGTTTGCTCCTGAAGGTCTGCACCCCGTGGAGGAGACTCACGTTGGAGAAGGCCGTGAAGGACTGTCTCCCGTGAGAGGGACCCCACGCTGGAGCGGGGGAACAATGAGTCCTCCCCCTGAGGATGAAGAAGAGGCAGAAACACCGCGTGATGAACTGACCGTAACCCCCACTCCCCGTCCCCCTGTGCCACTGGGGGGGGCGGAGATTGAAGCCAGGAGTGAAGTTGAGCCCGGGAAGATGGGAGGGGTGGGGGGAGGTGTTTTTAAGATTTGGTTTTATTTCTCATTCCTCTACTCTGTTTTGCTTAGTAATAAATAAGATGAATTCCCTCTCTAAGTTCGGTCTGTTTTGCTCGTGATGATAATTAGAGAATGATCTCTCCCTGTCCTTATCTCGACCCGTAAGTTTTTTTTTCATTGTACCTTTTCTCCCCTGTCTAATGAAAGAGGGGAGTGATAGAGCGGCTCTGGTGGGCACCTGGCCCTCAGCCAGGGTCAACCCACCACAAATAACAATGAATATTTAATAAATGTACAGATTCTTATGGAGAAATCTGTAAGAAAGGAAGAAATTTGGGCAGGTTCCACTTCTCCCTTTTATTGCTTTGCTGCATCTGTGTTTAGTAGTTCAGTGTTTGATAACTTTCTGATTGCAACCATTTAGACTAACTCATGGCCAACTAAACAAAATTAATAAATGCAACTGTAAATAGCCATGCAGATAAGCCACTGTTTTGAACCAAAGAACAAGTGCAGTTTGGAGAAAACCTTCTGGTATTTTATCAGGGGATAACTACAATTCCTTAGGTGACCTGTTGGGTGTTAAAGGAAACAAGCCAAACAAAAAACCCACAACAAAACAAAACAAAAAGCGACAAATTTTCAGTCACGTCTGGGAAGGCAGATGCTTCATAGTAGGATTGTGAATATGAATGGAAAGGAAGAAATTCAAGAATGAATGGCATCCCTCAGGGGTCGCTACTGGGACTGGCACTGTTCAACATCTTTGTCAGCGACATGGACAGCGGGATCGAGTGCACCCTCAGCAAGTTTGCCGACGACACCAAGCTGTGTGGTGGGGTCGACACGCTGGAGGGAAGGGAAAGGCATGCCATCCAGAGGGACCTTGACAGGCTGGAGAGGTGGGCCCGTGCGAACCGCATGAAGTTCAACAAGGCCAAGTGCAAGGTCCTGCACGTGAGTCAGCACAATCCCAAGCACGGCTATAGGCCGGGCGAAGAATGGATTGAGAGCAGCCCCGAGGAGAAGGACTTGGGGGTATTGATTGATGAGAAGCCCAACATGAGCCGGCAGTGTGCGCTTGCAGCCCAGAAAGCCAACCATTTCCTGGGCTGCATCAAAAGCGGTGTGACCAGCAGGTCGAGGGAGGGGATCCTTCCCCTCTACTCTGCTCTTGTGAGACCCCACCTGGGGTACTGCGTCCAGCTGTGGGGGCCCCAGTACAGGAGAGACATGGAGCTGTTGGAGCGAGTCCAGAGGAGGGCCACAAAGCTGATCACAGGGCTGGAGCACCTCTCCTATGAGGACAGGCTGAGAGAGTTGGGATTGTTCAGCCTGGAGAAAAGGCGGCTCCGGGGAGATCTAATTGCTGCTTACCAGTACCTGAAGGGGCTACAGGAAAGATGGTGAGGGACTGTTTACAAGGGCATGGAGTGACAGGACAAGGGGGAATGGGTTTAAGCTGAAGGAAGGTCGATTTAGATTAGATGTTAGAAAGAAATTCTTCCCTGTGAGGGTGGTGAGGCACTGGCACAGGTTGCCCAGAGAGGTTGTGGATGCCCCATCCCTGGAAGTGTTCAAGGCCAGGTTGGATGGGGCTTTGGGCAACGTAGTCTAGTGGAGGGTGTCCCTGCCCATGGCAGGGGGGATTGGAGGTCCCTTCCAACCCAAACCAGTCTATGATTCTGTGATTCTATGAAATTGGCTGTTGGAGCCTAACTCTTTGCAGAGGTAATGAAGGAAAAGTCTGAGATGATTATTCCTTCCTCTCTTGAGTTTTTGCATTTATTTTTTTCGTATCAGATCCAGTCACATTGTATGTAAATGTTTTTTGAGCAATCCAAAGCGAACACTTAAGGGAGAAACCCCTGAACTAGTAAGAGTCATGTTAGGCTGCCCTCTCAATATGGAGTTAAGTGACAGACCTGCTCTAATGGCTCTACAAATGATCCATGCAGAAGGAGTCTTTAAATAGTTGTTGACAGTTAGTGGATCTTTCCTTCTCATTTTTGAAGCATTCCAGTGCTAATGGAAAAAACAGAAGAAAGAAAAAAAAATAATCTGTATCCATTCCACAGAGACTTTTCCTTTATCTGCCATGTCAAAACTTCATAAAATGTACAAAGCCTCACTGACACTAAGGAGTTAATGCATAGGATGAAATCCAGCTTTGGCTCTTTCAGACTTTTTACTTAAAAGAAGACTTAAAACTTAAAAATAATGAGCTCAGCAGTGGATTAGTGTAATCATGCTGTTGATGAAGATTCACAGTCCTTGGAAAGACAAGTTTGGCTTACTATATGAATGTACTTTTTGTAAGGAAGACTTTACCTGTGACACAGATTTCAGACTGAAGTACCTAAACCTCTTACCTTTGCCTCTGGAGTTTGGCGGCTAAAAAAACCCAGTGTCCTCACAGTTGTCAGATACTGAGGTATTGTTCTAAACATCTGTGCAACATGTCTGCAAACAAGGTCAGCTTGGAATGTGCAGGAATCCTTAACTATTGCTGAACAGTTTAGTGGTGCCAGCAGGCATGGATTGCTGTGATAGATTATAACCACAATGAAGTCAATGAAGTCTGAAATCCAGGATAGGACCTCTGCTCAAGGAGGCGTCAACACAGAGTATGGGGCACATGGCTGGAATGTGATTTCATCTCTAAACATGAATTGCAGAAATCAAGTCGACAGGTAACAAATACATGTGTTAGAGGGAATATAATCTCCTGGTCAGCTGCAGATGGAAGTTTTCCACTTTCATGTGTCATTAGACGTATACAACCAGTGATGTGACTTGACTCTACTTTTGGGAGGTTCAGCTTGTGATCTAGGTGCAGCTAACACTGAGCAGCAGCTGTTGCCATTAATCTTTAAGTGAGAGAGTACATAGAACAATTAGTTGTGCATAATAACCAGATGGAAACAAAGAAGTGAGATTGCTATGTTAATCGTAAGTTAACAATTAATTATTCAGAAGGAAAACACCAGCAGGGAAAGGAATAAAATCTGAGGAAAAAAGGTAGATTCAGGTAATGGTAAATCAGCAATACTGAGAATCAGTTTGTTTAAAACTTAACACTTTCAGATTAACACTTCTGCACTTCACTGATGGCAATCTGGCCAGCAGACACTCATTAGGTGACTGTACTGCTGTGGGAGAATATCTCTTAGCCTATATCTTGCCATATATCTTCATCTATTCCAGGCTAAGCCATAGCTTTTCCTCACAACATACTTGTCCCAGCCTGTGCCTATATGCACTACCTAATAAATAATTCTGGTGTGCCTATAAGTGCTGTGCCTGATCCTGTCCTCAGGTCTCCACACCCAACAAAAGTAGCCAAGATGAAAGTGACCCAAAGATTTGGGATGTCCAAAAGAGATTTGAAAGTTATGACATATATGAAAAATGACTGTGATCTTGACTGAGTTAACAGATAGGCATGTTTTGAGCCGTTGCTTCTTGTAAAACTTCAGTTTTGCTTTTGTTTTAGCTACTCTATTTATTTCTTTGGCTGCACAGATATGTTTTGGTAGATATAAAGTCACATCTTTTCAATTCTATTTCTCTCTGATTACCACCAGAGAGATTTTCTTGGACAGCATGTGATGCTTGTCTTTTTGTGCAAATATAACATTACTTAAATATAACAATACTGAGTGCCTTGTTTTCATGAAATTTGGTTAATTAAGAACCCTCTCTCAAACCTTTCAGTCACACCACTAACGTTAGTTTACTCTGGATTTAACTGATCAATATACAAAGGCTAATATGGCTCAACATCCATGCGACTGACATTGAAGTTTAAATTGCAGTTGTTTTAAAATGCTTGATGTTCCACGAAATTCTAACTGTTTTTGTCATCTTTAAATGTTATTGTTACCAAAAAGCGTTAAGCTGAGGCTTCAAAATTTTTACAAGTTTTTCTTTCATTTTAACTGTCTTACTCATGCCAAATAACTGTCCCAGAGCAAGTAGATGTTGAAAGAGGAGAATGTGTGCTGGGAGGAAGATCTGCCTCATGTTCAGTTCATTATGGGCGGCAACCCATCAACCAGGCACAGCCCTGGAGAAGGCCTTCAAAGTAGATAAACTAAGTACCAGACACACCCAAGACCTGGACTTCCAGCATCGAATTTCTTTTTCTGCATAATTTAAAATATTGCATATATCTGTAAAAAAAGGAAAATAAAATTCAAAGAGTTGTATGTTAAGATTCTAACAATAGCACTGAGAGAAATAAGAAATGTGATTTTGATCTTGTGTTTATTTGTTGGCAAGGATTTTGTATGGAGCTTTGCTAAACTCAAGTGCAAAGGTCAAACAGCAGGCAGGATGAATTCATATTTTCTGGTTATAGGTGCAATTTAGCCAAGAAATATTTCTATTAGGGCATAAATTGTATAATGTCTACTATAAAGAAGTCCAGTTTTTAGAATTTTTTTCTATTTCTATTCTTTGTATTTCTTTACAGTAATTTCTCCTTTATATCTATAACATGGATGTGCTATTAGTTCTGCATTCATAATAATATCCTGTTCTCATACACTAGTTTCCCTTGTTAAAGCTACATAGAACAGCTTATAGAAGGTACCACTGCTGATGGCCTTTTTGCATAGATTAAGAACTTTGGCATTATATTTCTTAGAAACATTTCTTACGAAACACATCTTTTGCATAGGAACTCATGGTCAGCTCTGCTCTTCACAGTTGCTCTGCCCAGTCCATTTACTAAATCTGTAGGAAAAAGTAACACCTTCTATTAAAACAACTGTTACAGCTGGGGAGAAAATAATCAAACTAGTTTAGGTTGACAGTGAACAGCTTGACTGAATAAATCTGATGTTTGTGTAGAGAAAGTGAATTTGTTTTGCATTTAGCTGAATTTGCATAACAGGAATATAAGTTATTGTAAATTCTTATACCCAAAATGTCAGAAAGAACTGGAGCCTGAGATAAAGAATAAAATAAGTTAATGCACGTGTACACACCTTCTAAAAGGTCTTCAGGCATTTAGGCCCTAAATAATATTTAATGTCTGTGAAATATAGGTACCAAGCTCCATTTTCAGAACCGGCTGAGATCACTTAGATTATTTTGTTGGATAATATATAGAAAAATTTTGAGTTATTTCCATATGTTCAAAGTCTGATTTTGATCCTTCACCTCAAAACTACTTGAAAATTCTTTCTTGGGGAGGGTTTTTAGGGCATAAGTGATTAATAAATTAAGATGCTAAGCACTACCAGCTCCTATGAAGAAGTGCCTCAGTGCTGTACCTCCTAGCCGAAAGTGTCAATTATGCCACTTCAAGGCTTCTGCTTTATTTCTGTGTTTTAAACAATACTGGACTTATATTGCTTTTGGCGAGCAGTGAACATGTCTTTGATATAACACAGTCCCTAATTTGCACACAAAAGGGATTTTGACATAAAAATTGTAGTATCTTTGGATCAGTCCTCAGGAAAACCAGAGGACTATTAGACTTTTATTTTTTGTTTTCGTTACCAATTATGTATCTAAATTCTTCCATGAAGAATGTCTTGACAGAACAGAAGAGATAAGAAAGATTCATTCTCTGTACGGTGGTAGGAGATTATAAAATACATTAGTACCAGAGTTTAAAACCACAAAAAACATATCATTTGTTACAATGGATAAGTAGTATTTTTCCCTTTCATTTGCAAACTAATGATCTTCAAGAAATAGACTTTTTTTGATAAATGTAGGAGAAAAGTGAAATCCTCTTAAAAATTCCACAGAGCCACTTCCTGACAAAATTCAGACACCGATGAGTAGCACTTTCTGAACTGTGGCCCAAGATTCATTGTTCTGTGGTCTGGAGCTCATGATCAGAATAATGTTTAGGAGCTTTCTAAATAATTTTTTTTCAGTTAAGGGAGCAGATAAGAGAATATAATAATGCAAGAAAAAAAAATTAGTTGACAACCCATTGATTTAACAATTTGGTGAACTGCTGTTTTAAAGCATGTCTTGGTCTTCTATTAGATTGTTTTGTTTTATTTTATTACAAATAGAGACTCTACCAGTGCTCTGGAGTTAGTCTTGTAAATAAGATCAGCAGCCTATTATGCTTATTACAATATAATCAATATAAATAGAGAGAGCTCTTGCCCCAAAAAAGTTTAAAATAGAAGAAGACAAATATTTTGGTGCAAAAATGTGTTTTTGTGTTCAGGCACATGACTATAAGACAAACCATGCACAATCACCTTGCATTTATTGGGGGCTAAGGCTGTGTTAATGATTGGGTACTGCACCTAAGTAATCCTTTAAGTCTCCATATCAGAGAGCACTGGTTGGTGACTTTAGTTTAGCTAGGGATATGTCTGTTTTTCAACATACTTGTGAATCCAAATAAAAGCAAAGGACATCATTGTGTAGAGAGAAATTGTGAAGCCCGTACTATTTAATGCGGTTCAGAAAACAGTTTCTCCATGTTTCCCCAAACTAGATGAGTGAAATAAGCACTAGGAGGAAAACTAAACTGCACAAAAGGCAGCCCTCTTGCTGGAAAGACAGGTCACCAGTCAGCCGAAATGTTGGAGATCATGTTTCGTGGAATGAATCTCATGTTGTTCCTTGATATAGGAAGGAGACTGTCACTGTCTCCTTCCCTTCGTATAAAGCCAAGGGTCCCTAAAGAGGCACAAGCCAAAGCTAAGGAGGGACTGCCTAAGTGCAGAAGGGTAGGTGACAGACTGCTAAGAAATAGTGACATGATGAAGAGGTGTATGCAGGTTCCCTCTCCCCTAAGCAATCTGAAGACATGTTTTATTAGGTCTGTGACTTGTTCAAACATCTTTGGTAATGCAACAGCGATCAGATATCATTTCAGATCAGCATTCCAATGGAGGCTGGATATGTATACCAGTAGGGGTCAGATAGGTGTACCTAGGCAGAGAGAGGAGGAATGCAAACCTGAAATGGAACAACTGTGAGAAGAATGCACAAATGTTCCAGTATTATTCCTGTTTCACTTACACACATTTAAAAGGGACATCAATATATTTTGAAATATTACATCCAGAGTGGTTTGGGGGTGGGGGGGGGGAAGGGGGAAGTGGGAGAAAAGGGCAGGCAATATTTTCTCATTCAGAGTAATATCAGAAATACCAAGTTAGGGGTATGCATACTCATGCACCTTTATTGGTTTCATATCTGTTAAAGCATGTGTGTTGTGATTTCCCTGCTTGAAGGAATTAAACATTTGTTTTGAACTCATATATCTATTTACAGCAGCTTACTTATGATTTGAGCCTGCAAATATTATGTTGTCATGGATGCTAGCCACAGATACTCCAGGAGTTTTTCAGTACAATTTCAACAAAAGCATGAAAGATATGTATTTCTTTAATTATTATTTTTCTCAAAGAGTCTGTCTGTGGCAGGTACAAGCTTAGCCACTCAGCTGTTTTCTCCAGCAAGTGTTTTACTGTTGAGATGAGGTGTAAATTCCACAGAGGTCAACTCAAACCTGAAAAGGTTTTTAAAAGTCCAGGTCAGTAATGGGAAACAACTTAAGTATGCTAAGCCCCTGTTTAAAGGATTTAATATATTAGTAAAACAACAATAACAAAAAAAAAAAAAAAAAAAGGAAAGAGAAGCAGCAAGCCACCCGACTCTGTGTAAACATCTTATAAAGTACTAGACTTAGATGCAGAAAAGATATGCGAAGTCAAAAAAGGACTTTTCAAAATCACCATTTATATTTCAAAGTCAGAGGAAGATGAAGGGCCATACCCAAATTCCATTGAGGTCATTGGAAAGTCTTGTGTTTACTTTGATGAGGTTGGAGAGGTTGGATCTAACCTTAAAAACTGAGCTGTTTTCCTCATATTATATGACAAATGTTGCTCAAGAGAAAGGAAAAGTACAGATAGACTGAGGTGTGTAGGCTACGCTTGGCCAGCTGGCATGGAATACATTGCTGACAATGGTCCTGGGCAGATGATTGGTTTGGATGTTGACAAGGTATTAGATTTCCACTAGGTCACAAAAAATAAAAACATATCTGAGGTAACAGTTTGGGGCAAGCACTTTTGCTCCTGGATCATTGTGGTTCTTGCCCCAGGCATTAGAGGAATTGTCTTTTAAAAGATTCTGGAAAATAAAGAGATGTTCCTCCAGAGATCATCTGAAACAAAAGTGATCTGAAATCTTTCTAACCTGCTGCATTTGCCCCAGAGGTACTCTGACTTAAAGCCTGTCCTCTAGCTCAGAAGCTTAGTTAGACTTCCGGAGAACAGCTATGGCTTCTCTGCCTACTTGGACTATGCAAGTGTCCCAACAACTTATTACTGGGTTCAGGAGGCTACATGTGCCACCTGTTGCTGATGTTTGTCCCTCCCAAGCCTGGTATGACCTGCCTCTCCTTCTGCCAGAAAGCCTGCTTCCCCTCTCACCCAGGTTTCTTACTCAACTCAACCCACTTCTACGCAACCTTTCTTTTCCCATGAGCAAAGTAATCTAACTTAATGCTTCCTTTGCTGAACAATAAAATCAAATGTTACCAAATTTGCCTTTATGTGGAGCCACAGCAATTGAAGGTTGATTATTTAAAAAAAACCAAAACCAAAAACAAAAAAACCCACAAAAAATCACCTTTTTAAAATATATCTGCCCAGTATAAGAATAATAGTAATTTTATTTTTTTTTAATCTAGTGCCTTTCCTATTGCTGAGCCAAGCATGAAAAAAAGGTCAATATTCTGTCACAGTTAAAAGTTGTAATGAAAAACACAGCATTTTCTCTTTATTTAGGATTGTATCTTCCCTAGGTAGTCTCCAGTTCAGGGAAATAGGGCGTTTCTGTTTTCTAACATGAGCTATTGGATGAGTAGAAGAAAGTTACCATGGTTAGGACTAGCTGACAGGAAAGCAGATGGTTTTGAAAAAGGAATAAAAGGGATAATCTAGAAGAAGAGTCCCAAGTTAATAGGCAAAAGGAATTCTAGCAGTGGGAAAGGAGAAAATCTAATGATCAATGAGTAGAGGAATAGTTGAAAAATATGTTTAAGAGCTGACAAGATGGGTGGGGTTGGGTGAACTTGTGGGAGAAAAATCTTATGTTATCAGCCAAAAAGAAAACTTTGAAGTTACCTTCAAAAGCTGTTTCCAATATTTCCTTTTTCTTATTATCAGCAAGTCTTGGCGGAAAAGAAACATGAACTTTTTAATTGGGAGAGAGTAAAATAGATAGGCTGATATCATTTGTACAAACGATGACTGCAGTATAATACTGCTACAGGCAACAGTAAGGCTAATGTCTTTAAGCCAGCTAAATCGTGAAATGTTTATCTAACTTTCAAGACCCCCACAACTATCATCATTTCTTTTTGTGATTTCTCTCTTACCATTCCTTTTTCTTAGATGTCCTGTTGATGTTTCAGGGTTGACTTTAATGTTCTCCCAAAGGAAATAGCTGAAAGATCCAATACGGTTTCTTCTTTAGAAGCCAAGAATGTTTTAGCTCTTTCAACATTTTTTTCATGGAAGTAGGAATAAATGACATGTGGAGACTGCTTCATATCACTGTTAACAATTTGACGTTACTTTCCTGAAATATGTTGTTTATATAAGAATCAAGTTTTAAATAAAGATACATCTCTTATAAAGGGTATTTATGTGTGATATTCACTGTTTGCCAACAGCTGTACATTGTGAACCTTGGGACATATTTAGATCATGCTACTAGAGCCACAGGTATTATTTGGTTTCCCTAAGCTTGCTTTGCATCTCATTGGCAAAGCTCCAGTCTGTTTTCAAAAGCAGAAGCCTAATAAAAATGTAAAGAACGTTGTTTTGACTTCACTTTTTTCTGATGTCCTAGGGGTAGTTATACATACTGCTGTTAAGAAACAGTTGAATAGATACACAAGAGTATGTTGGTGACAAAGCAGGTAAGAAGTTTCCTTTCCTGATCAATCCCTCAGCAGTCAGTAATATACCCGGGGGACAGGTTCATTACATGGGAGTTTGATCAGGCTGCTGTTAAAGTTGGATTCTGGACAAACGGACCTGCTTGTTGAGTGAATTGCTGAACATCAAAGAGAAGCTTACACATTATACTATTTTCTCAGCTCTACCCAATCTCTTTGTTCTGAGGTATAGCCTTATTTACATGTATTCAAACCAAATGGGAAAATGAAATTGCCAGCAACAAAACTGAAATGTTTTCCACGGTTAAAATGTGTAAAAGCGTCTGGTTTATTTCTTTTCTGAAATCTTCAGCCCATTATTCTAATTCTTGCAGTGCTAATTTCTTCTTTATTACTTTTGTTTTTCTTTTCCTCTCATTTTACTAGCAGAATATTTGATTGCTCAGACCTGGATAATGATTGTTCCAAGCAACCTAGATCACTGTGATGGTATCATGTTTCACTTATAACTAGTCTACTAATATTAGCAGATGTTATGGACGGAGCACTGCATGTTGCAAAATATCTTCAAGAAGCAAGGCAAATCACGGCAAGCTGAGTTTCGTATTTGTAAATGTAGACTTTTGCAAAGACCTGAGCTCATTGTTTTAGTCATGTTGCTCTCACTGTGGTGAGTGTAATCTACATGTCTTCTGAAAGTTCAGTGTTTTTAGTGGCATTACAAAGATCTGTCTTTCTAGGATCCTAATGATACGGTTCCTTGTTTTGTAGTAAATTTAGCCTTTGCTTACCTTTGGTCAAATTTGGGGAGAACTTGTCCGTTCTTCAGAGGAGCTGTGAGAAAGCACAGGGTGCTTTCAGTAATTAACTGCTTTAGCCCTTCTTTTTGCTTGTCATGAGGGCAAGTCACAAGCCTGAGTGCATGTAACAATGATGTTTTAGCCTACAGGTTCAATCAAGGCAGCTACCTGGTTTTGTCCCTCCAAACCCTCAAGGTTGTGCTGGGATGTTTCTTACCCTTGTACTATCTGTGAGTGAAAGAACTGTCTGTGGATAGGAAAACTGGATTTTTAGAGTATCACTGAATTTAACTCTGAATAGAAATGCTTTCTATGGCTTGGGTGGTGGTTTGTAAAACTAAGGAGTTTTCTGATGGGAAAAAAGCTTCATTGTCTGCTTTACTATGTGGTGTTTATTTCAGTTATGCAGCACTACAGCACACTTCTATAACAGGCTTGAGGCTTTAATGGTGGTTGCACTGATGTCTGACAGCTTGGTATTGCCCATCCAGCTCACTCCTGTAGCTGATTGTATAAGAAGGAGAGAGAAGAAAGTAAATATTTGACAAAAAGCTTTTGAAACATTGCACTGGAATAAATTCATAGAATCATAGAATCTTAGAATGGTTTGGGTTGGAAAAGACCTTAAAGATCATCCAGTTCCAACCCCCCTGCTGCAGGCAGGGACACCCTCCACTACACCACATTGCCCAAAGCCTCATCCAACCTGGCCTTCAACACTTCCAGGGGTGGAGCTTCTACAACCTCTCTGGACAACCTGTGCCAGTGTCTCAGAACCCTCATCGTAAAGAATTTCTTCCTAATATTTAATCTAAATCTACCCTTTTTCAGTTTAAAACCATTACTCCTTGTCCTATTACTACATACTCTCATAAACAGTCCCTCTCCAGCTTTCTTGCACTTTAGGCACTCAAAATCCTTTGTATTTATAAATGCACATATGCGGTACCCTGCTATACCCATCATCTCTTCTGTTTTGTGGAGGATGAAAACTCAATGACCTGGGAGTGGTATGAACATAAGCAAAACAAAGAGTCAGGTTCAGCTTCTGGAAAAGTTGAAGGAATATAAGACTTCGAAACTGAGCACACTGAAAGGAGCTGGGTGATGTGGTGTTATAACCCATTTCAGATCCATATACAGACAGGGGCACAAGAAGCCATAGAAATGTCTGAGAAACACACTTCTGAAATAAAAATGACCCTACAAAGCTGCTTCTGATTTGTTAAGAATCAAGGTATGGATTTTGAAGGCATTCAATAGAATCATCAAAACTGTTATTATTTTTACAAGAAATCAATAGAACTTATACACAAGGTGCTTTTGAAATCTCACTGGGTGATTGAACATATAAATATCTTTTGAAATTCTGTGAATCCCAAGTTTTCATGGGACTTAAATTTGAAAAAAAAATGTCAAATTTTTAAGCTGTCTTTTCTATCTTTCATGAGTGTTTTTTTCTTTTTTTTACTTTTTTTATTTTTTTATTTATTTTTTTTTTTGGGGGGGGGAGGTACTGCATATAACTGCACTCAAATTGATTAGCTAAAAAGAATGCAGTAATGGACTTTGATAATTTTGATAAGCTTGAAAATCTCTTTGTTTGCAAACAGAAAAATTATTAAAATCCTTGTGTACATTTCTAGAGTACTTATTAGATTTCAGAGTTTGGAGACTAATGGTTAAGTTAATAAATCCTAGCTAAACTGATAATTCCTTGTACTTATCTCATGATGATGATTAAACCCTATTTCATGTACATTTCCAGGACAACTTGGCATAGGGCTGCTCTACTTCACTGTTTGGAGCTTTGAAATGACTATGTCTAATGTACTGTATGCGTTAATACTCTTAGGAAATCAACCAGCACACGGTGTACTAATTATTGTCATAGCCTGAAAACTAAATAGAGAAAGAAATCAAGGAAATAGTCTTGCTTAATCTGAAGGTTTTTAATATAATTTAGCTTTCTGGTATTCACAAATACAGTATTATCTTGCAATATCTTGGGCTGTTACTGGCAAGCCACAGTGCTCAGTCCTTTATTTGGAAGCACTGAACATCAAATGCTTAATTGACTCAATCCAAAGACTGGATTTATATCTGAGGTGAAAATGATTTCTTAAGTTTCCTAAGGCCAAATTAATTGCATCCAGATTTCACTGCTTAAATGCAGCAGCTGGTGCAGTGTGTAGTAGCCCTAGGTTTCCTCAATACATAAAAGAGAGAAATGCCTGGAGAGGTAGTGCGGATCTTGGGTGAGCTGTCTCAAGGCTCCTGTCTGGACAAAGATGCTAAGGGGACCACACTCCTAAGATGCCTGCCTGAAAATAAATAGAATGAAACTGATACTTTTCCACTGTTACTTACATAAACCAATACTTTTCCAATGTTACTTACAAGTCAGTTTTGAAAAGTTTTCAGTGCAGTTTTAAATAGTTCAAGTCATTGTCCATCCATCACATTCCTTCAGATGAATTTTTGCAGTTGGATCAGGATTTTCCTAGGAAATATCTGGTTGCTAGAAATACTTTGCTACACACATTCTCTTTAACATAGAGGTGACAGTTACCATATGTCACCATTCCCTTCATTTAGTTTATTTCACATGTTGAAATGAGTATATAGGATATTTGGGCTTAGGTAGAACATCTTGAGGATAACTTCCACTGTGTCAGAATGGTTCTTTCTTTCAGCAGTCTTTACTGTGCATGTGTATATATGTATGCATAAACACACACACACATATATATATGTATACACATACATAAGACTCTGGGGACACCTTATAGCAGCCTTCCAGTACCTAAAGGAGCCTACAAGAAAGCTGGAGAGGGACTGTTTACAAGGGCATGGAGTGACAGGACAAGGGGGAACGGGTTTAAGCTGAAAGATGGTGGATTTAGACTAGATATTAGGAAGAATTTTTTCACCATGAGGGTGGTGAGGCACTGGAACAGGTTGCCAGAGAGATTGTAGATGGCCCATCCCTGGAAGTGTTGAAGGCCAGGTTGGATGGGGCTTTGGGCAACCTGGTCTAGTGGAGGGTGTCCCTGCCCATGGCAGGGGGTTGGAACTAGATGGGCTTTGAGGTCCCTTCCAACCCAAACCAGTCTGTGATTCTATGAGATGTATGTTCATATATATATAATCAGAATACAGCACGGAATGCCTAATTTCTCTACATTTGTCCACCTCTAGCTTTAGAATTAAAATTAGAAACTGTTTATAAAAACTCCTGTGACTATATGAAGGAGTGAAAATATGCAACAAAACTGAATTGTTTGTAAGGAAGTGGAAAGAGATTTAAACTTATAAATTCCAGTTTGCTAAGGTGTATCTGATGTTGTTTAGAAAGCTTAGATTGAAATTATATGTTCCTATAGCTCATTAAACTGTAGATTGGACTTTTGCTCTATTTAGTAATACATTAGTTTTTATTTTTTATGTTTTCATGCTAGAGTTTTCTAAATAGGTGAAATGCCAAATGATTAACTTACTTAGGCTACAAGTATATCTGGCAGAAGAAACAGTGACTGAATAGGTTCAACAATGCCCATGATAAAATTTCATGTCTTTTCCATAACATTTGCCCCACATGTCCGGCGCTGCAGGCTAAGTGTCCCAGAGAGTTCTTTGTTTCCCACTTATTCCACGGAAGGGTAATGCAGAGGAGCTCATTTCACCAATGTTCCAGCCAGCAGGAGTGAACTCACATGTCGCAGACAGAGCAGAGCTGGTGGTCACCTCTCTCCACCTTATAAACCCAAGAGGAAAGTGGGAAGAGCAGTTTTGCTCTTCATGCAGGTAACACATATGGTAAAATTGAGCTTGGGTAAACCAATCTCTTTCAGACATTTGTATTGAGCACTAAAGGACTCAAGTTATGATGCTTCAATTCAGGAGTCATTCTGCTATTCATGGTTTGATCTAAGCAGCAACACTGTGAACAGCAGCTGAGGAACAATCATTAGTTTCTAACCTTTGCTGTAACTTTTGCATAGAGCTGTAACACACATGAACAAGTGAGGAAAATATTATTCCAGACTTTTGTATATTGTGTACACTGTGTTTTTATAAGGTCATTTGTCAAGGTTCATTAACAGGCTTGAAAGCTTTGGCCTCCAGCTGGCATCCTTCCATTTCTTGGAGCTATGAGTTGGCCTCCTACAATGTTTGGATACAAATCCAAATTGCTCAGTTTTGGGGGGCACTTCCCACCTGGGCTTTAGCAGGATTACATCTTTATTTGCTGCTAAAGATGAATTATCCTTAGTGGTGTTAATCAAGCCTGCGAAAAACACAAGCACATTTTCAAATTTGAGATTCAAAACAACATGAATAAAATATGAAGTTATGCTTGGTGGTGAAAAATTAAACTATTTGATGAAGTCTCTGTGTCTGACAGTGGTATAGTAGATTTTGTCCAAACAATGTGTACTCCCAAGATGGCAATGCTTGCTGTCTATATTTTATTTTTCATTATTCTTATTATTAATGCATGTGTTTGTAATTTAAATGTGCAAGTCTAAGGATGTGATTCTACTTGTCTTTTTTAAGCAAAACTTCACACTTTTTCTACTTCATTGATCAATTTGGGTTAATATTGCAGGGTTTTGTATATCCATTTAAACATACATTTTTCTGACTTGGTTTTCTACAATTAGAAGTAGTTGACACGATAACAATTGAACAAAAACAGAAGTCCTTGTTTGGTTTATGTTGTTTATTTCAAGACAGGTTGAATCGCATCTTCCACATGTCAAACTCTTTGCTTTCATATGTTCAGTGTGATTCAATTACATTTAATAGGCAACTGACACCACTGCAGGACACTTCTACTAACCTGCAGGTACTGCTCCAGAAACTTACCGCTCTAAACTCACTTGTCCTGTGGAAATAAATATCTCCAGTCCCACAGGACGATCTATTGGTGTTGAGTGCCCATATTGAGCAACTGAACTGAGACTTGCTCCAAATGTAGAACAAACTAATTAATTCACATTACATGTTTGGTCCTCAGAGAAATAAGGCCTGAGGAACTCAGAATGAGAACTTAGAGAAGGTTTTCTTAATCCCAAAGCATGATTTAAAAAGTCCTGCATTGGCAGAAAAGGGATTTGCCTGAGTTTGTCTACTTGTATCTTCCTGTCCCCCTACCCATTAAGGCTGGCTGGGGATTGTACATGGAGACTTCAAGGGAATTTGGAGTTACAACAGCTGCAAGATCAAGGGTGCAAGGTAGCCATCTCACAGCGTGGAAGTGAGCATTTTTGCTTCTATCTGTCCTGGTCCCCAGTTATAAGCAAATACAATGCATGTTGTTAGGAACACAAGCAGCAAGTGCATTGAATATATCACTGGGAACTTCAAAATTACTCAGCAGGATCTTTTCTTTTTTTAATTTTTAATAAGAGAAATGTGGGCTTTTTTCCTTATAAATCCCCTGTAGCCAGTTCTGCAAAAGTTTGTCAGAGACACAAAATGTGCATGAGTTCTGTCATTCTCTATTTCCCAGTTCCTAGATGTTTTCCTCTTCAGCCATACGGAGTACGTTAAAATAATAATGTGAAGAGTCTGCTAAGAAGTAACTTAGCAGAACTGTTTAATAGAAAGCTTGTGCATTTCTCCTTAAAGATCTGAAGAAGAATTGTTTTATTATTCAGTTTTTTGAGATAATCCTCCACATGCAGATACCAGGTAAGTATTCTTTTTGCATGTCTTCAATTCATTACATTTGTACCTAACTTATCTGAATAGATTTCAAACAAGACATAATTGTGGAGGGTTTTTTTGTTTGTTTGGGGTTTTTGTTTGTTTGTTTGGGTTTTTTTTTTTTTCCTATTGGGAGCATAAAACAGAAGGCAAATATTTTTATTTGTGAATGATTGGAAGAAACATCTATTTTTTGTTAAATTCTATTTAATTTCCAAAGCAGTTAAATTTCAGAATATAACAAGTATATCTTTTTTGGTTTTTTTAACCTAAAAAATGAAAATACCTTGTGTTGTCTCCCCTTCCATTCTCATAGTCAGCTGCTGAGTTTAGGAAAAAACTTTTAATGCAAATTTCAATCTGTTTTCCCCACATTTAAAATTATGATTTTCCAAAAAGTTGCTTAATTTAAAAAAAAAAAAACAAAAAACAAAAAAGCTTAGAAAATAACAAATCAAAACTGCAGTACAAAACATGACAACAAAGCTGAGCACGGCGCCCAAAATTTAAAATTATGTGTTTTAAAATGCATGAAAACTAATGTCAAAGGTTTTTAAGAAGGTTCCTATTTTGTAAAGAGGTCTTCCTTCATCTAAAAATTAGTCATAATGAAGAATTTCAACAGATCATAGAAAATGAGCGGCAATTAAATTAACTGAATATGCCCCAAAGAGGAGGATGCAGATTTGATCACAGTTTGTTAATGTTTCCTGTCCACAGTGACTGTATGGAAGGCTGTTTCCTCCAAATGACAAAACTGCTACCCGAATCCCAAACATTACATGTTGCATCTAGGTACTTCAGTTTCCACGGGTAAAGTCTTTAGCCTCTCTAAATATTTTTGCTGAGCACATGTGCTTGGCACCTGACCTATGAAGCCTTTTGGTTCTTGTCGAAGTCCCATCAGGTTTCACAAGAGAAGCAGAACACATACCTTGTTCTCTGGCCGCAGTGAAGCATCAGAGCACACTCGGCCTCTTTTTTCCTCTCCCCTCTCCCTGCAGGATGACCAGGGCGAGGAAGAGGAGCTCTGCTTTTCCTCAGGAGCCTTGTAATTGAAGCATGCCTCTGGGAGACAGGAGACCTGACTTCAAAGCCCTTCACTGCCCCATATTTACCACATTCCAGGAAAGCGCCAGAATTTTCTGGGCTGGAAGCCCTCTAAATCCTTCCTGTGCCATCTTTCACACGTTGTATAAAATGATTAAATATGCATTGGAACAGGGCCTGGAGTCAGAGTTTTGGGCTTGTTTTACCTGGGTGCTGCAGAGTCCTGGGCATGTTCATCTCCAGCTCTCTCTCTTGCTCTCTTTTTTCTTTTCCTTGTACTAAATTAAGCTATGCAAAGTGGGTGATCTTTCAGAGGAGAAGCTGTAAGACATCAATACCAAAATACTTTATCTCTTCCAGCTAGGATCCCTTTAGACATGTGGACTCAGGTCCCTGCAAAGAAAGGACAGCTTTGAACAGGCATCAGGGCAATCAATTGTTTCTGTGTTAAAACAAACAGAAAGTTTTCTGATACAATGCCTAGATAATAGAAAACCTGGATAATATAATTTTAAAGAAGACATCAGGCATAAAACCAGAGCAAGACATAACTGATATGTGGGAAACCCAGTGCAAACATCTGCATATTTTGGGAAGCGTCACTGGAGTAAAGCTGGGCTTATATATATTCATCCTAGTGCTGACCATGCCAGAGGGATGGCTCCATCCAGAGCTCTGAAGCATCTGCACTGATCATTAACATGTTTTGAGAGACCTGAAATTCCTCCACACATGACCACCTCGTGCCTCATAGGGTTTTTTAACTCAGGCTCAGCACAAATCTTTCGCTTGTGTACTGAGTCTGGGGTCAGCAATTTCTGGAACAGAACAGCTGCCTTGGAGTTGTCCATAAAGTAATAAAGCTTATTTGACCTAAACTGGCTTTATATTGAGGCAGCTTCAGTCTCTACATTCAGGACACGGTTAATCCAGCACTTGGGGAAGCAGACTACAGAGTATTGAAAGCTGACTGCAGGCAAGCTGGGAATTAACACGTAGGGTAAATGGATGCAGTGGTTCAACTGGGAGAAACTGTAATGTAGGAAGAATGGTGGAGGGGATAGTAGTGTTCACCTTCCACACTTGGGGTCATGTGAAGATGCTGCATAAAATTCTATCTGTAGCTTTTAGCACTATTTATTTAGGATGTAATCTGTCCCATTCAAAAGACAGATTCCCTGAAACAGTGAAAAATGGGCAGACTTCACTTCATGGTAGAATGAACCAGAGAAAAAGTAGTTGTTCTAGCTACCTCTTTAATTTGGGAACCAGTTTGAAACAAGGAAAAAACTAAATCCTACCCTGCCATAAATCACAGTTTTGTCCATTGATTTGTGTTGTCGTGGTTTGCATGCAACCAAATCAAGTTTTTTCTGATTTTTTTTTAACTTATTATTTGCATTTTTTTTCAAATGCAAGTAAAATAACCAGAGATGTTAAGACAGTGATGTTGTTGTGTAGCAGCAATTTTGCAGTAACACATAAATTTAAACACCCTAATTCCTGCTCAGTAATTTCCAGCTCAGGATGTGTGTGGTAGAATTCCCAGGTGCAAAGTTCATCTGTGGTTTCCTTATTAAAAATATGAACTGCTGTTGATGAAGTGAAATTTCAGGGAACTCCTAGGCTGTGAGGCTGCAAGAACCCAAATCCGTTTTAAAATACAGGGGAGGGAGGGTGCCTAAGTCCCTCAACATCTCTTCATCTAAGAGACTTAGGCACCCACATCCCATTGATTCATCCCTCCTCCACCTCCTGGTAGCATAGACTTTGCCTGAGCATAGTCTGGCGGTCATATATCCCTGCTTGAAAGAACGCTTATTGCAGCCAGATAAGGAATATTCCTTTGGCTCTGATTCAGACGGATTTGAAAAGTATGATTTTTCTTGGAAGAAAACTGAATCCTTTAACTGTTTTCTTCTGCCACCACAGCACAACTACTGATTTACAGCAGCATGAGGTCTACTTTTCCATCTACATAATATTTGGGGAAAGCTTATGGCAACATAACGTGTAAATGAGTATAAGCAGAATGTGTTTGCTTTTCCTTCCTGCTTGTCTATACAGAGATGATCTTGACAGTATCTGTTTTGTGTTGAATGCTGCACATCAGAGGTTCTTTACACTGATGTTTGCACTGCAGGTGACAGCTCCTATTTGCCTACTGGGAATAAGCTTCACAGTTTTCACCATCTGGGAGCAAGAAAACTCAGCAAATCCACTCCATCCTGGAGTAAAGCAGGCACCAGAATTGGTACCATCACCTCACTGGATGTTTACCAGAGGAAGCCAACTTTAAAACCTGGACAGCTCTCCTGAAAAACGGTACCAGGGAGATACTGTGAATCAATGTATTTGGGTAGCCTAACCTTACCTCTTCCCTAGCTGGCACAGTATATACTTTTTCCTGGGCTGGTCTGAAGATTTCTCTGCCCTCTGGCCAGCCATATGTCTGGGCTTCCCAGAACAAGGTGTGGGTCAAAATATTGTCAAGTCAATTATCTGCTTTTAGACTTTCCCCAATCTACTGCTCATTTCTGTAATTACATATATAGCCCCAAGGGTCAAAGAGATAAAGGAAATAGCAACAGCAACAACAGAAAAAAATAATAATGAGCCTCAAGATGAATGATTGTTCATTTATTCTGGTCTTTTTTTCCAAAGCTTTACTACCTTTCTGGTATTTACCCATTTCTTTTCCTTTCCCTGCCAGTGGCCAGGGACTGAGAACATGCTCTACTGGTCAGAGCAAACAGCTTTTGAATTTTTACATGTTTTTAATTTGAAACATTCCTAACTTTCACAGGAGGAAAATTATAAGGTTCCCTTTCAACTTCTTGTAATTTATTACTTCTTTCATGAAAGGATTAAATGCATTTGCTACAAGACCAGCCTTGCATTCAGTATAACCCCCAAACCTCTATCAATTCTAATGTGAATTTTTGCGAAAATATTTTTCATGCAATACAGTCTGGTGGGTCTTTGGAACAGCACTTAGATACTTCACCAGAATTCAATACGCCCATAGAGTTAGTGAATAAAACATAACTATAAACATGAATGTTATTGTTTTTCATAGATAAAACATCTATGAAACGTGATTGAAACATCATTGAAACATGGTGCAGCATACATAGTTTTCCAGCATCAGTCCTTCTGCAACAAGCAATAGCACGCAGTTACCTGGTATTAATATTAGAGATATAGTAAACTCTTCATCTCAACAAACCATATCATTAGATAAACACATATCCTTAATTAAGCATATTTTACTGATGGAGAAAATAATTATTATTACTCTAGATAGATTGTATCGGTAATTAATTTATCTCACTCTTACCTGGTTGCAGTTTTCTACATGGAGTCTGTGTTCCCACAGTATCCAGCTCATAGATTGAAAATAAATAAATAAATAAATAACCACAACACAAAACAAACCCAACCCTGCAAAATAAACCATGAAATCATTATCACATTTCTGTGCTTTTTATCAGTGTTAGAAACTGCAGACAATTTATCTATTTCTTCTTCTTCTTTTTTTTTTTTTTTTTTCTTCAGACAAACCAAATCCCTTCAGTTGTTTGATCCTGTCACTCTCAGGCATATTTCTCAAACTTTCAATTACACCTCTGACTCTTTTGTGACCTCTTTCTAGTTGTTTAAACCTGCTTCTGAGAGCAGAGACACTCTAACAAGATAAAATATCCCCAGAGTGGTAAACATGGCAAATACAGAAGTAATGCAAACTTCCCACTCACTTCCCTTGTTTTTAACTATATTCTTTTTAGATAAGCATGAATGGGACTGCAGTCATGATCAGTTACATATCCACAGTGACAACCCTCCATTTGCACAGTCACTACATCCCAGGAAGCACTCACATATTCTAAATGCATTGCCTGCATGTCCATTATAATGTGCATAAATTTTTATTGTCAATATTGAACACCATATTAACAAGTTCTCTTCATTACTCTTCATTGTCTTCTCACTCATAATTTACTATGTGAAGATATTTAGGAATTGGGTGTTTTCAAGACTGCTGATAAAAATATTGGATGGCAATGTAGTCTGACCCAGGAAAAAACTCTCTAGAAACAGATCCACTTGATAATCTCCCATTAATGAGTGTATCTATCTGGAGACTTAACAGCTAGCAAGGTTTTAATCTTCATAATATGTCATATGTTGATTTTATAATGTATCCTTTTCATAGAATGTTGTGTGATAACAGTCAAATACCTTATAATGTTTAAGTATATTGCATCATTACCTTTATCAATGGGAATGTGTAATCTCATCAAAAGATAGTTTGACAAGAGTTGTTTTTATAAACCCATGTTGACTGACTTTAATTAAATTATTCTACTTTAGATTTTGAGTAGTAAAGCCCGATATCAGACTCTCTATTATTTTGCCCTGTGTCAATGTCAAACTGTCAGGCATATAATTACCAGATTGTCCCACTTACCCTTTCAAAATATTGGCACAGTATTCACTTTTTTTCCATTTCTCTGGAATACACCAACATGTCAAGACTCATGCAAACAAATTATTGTTAATAATAATAATAATAATTAACCACCACCCCCCAAAAAAAACCCCAAACCTAAAACACTATTATCCAGAGATTTACTCACCTAGCTCTTTTAAAACTGTAGAACTTTATCCTGACCTAGATACTGAATTAACCCTCCCAAACTGTCTTCTGTCTGTAGGTAATCTTGGATTGGAAAGTGTAGCTTATCTATTTTTACACTGGTTTAAACAGTTGTTAAGATTTTTTTTCATTAAATATACAATTAATTCTGCTAATTCACACCCCAACACAAAAGGTCTAAGATATGTAGTATGTGTCTGTTTAGCTATAAAATCATCACAGTTTTTCTATGATCAGAATAAACCTAACCCAGGTATTCCTAATAATACTTTTAACATACCAGCTGGATCTAAGCTGTAGGTCAGATATAATCCCCCCTTCATCATTTTTTCACCCAGATTGTCTGAAGCCAGTGAAAGGCACTCTTCCCTTCTTTTCTGTGGGAAAACATGTTTCCTTCCACAGAAAACCCTGCTTAGCTTGCCAGAAAGTGATGCACATCCAGGTCTCACCAAACAACATGAAGTTGGCACATGATTAGCATTTGTACTCTGCTTGGGAATTGGGAAAGTCTCACTGGTTTCCTTGTTTAATGAAATAAAAAGTAATCAATTTAATAGACTGTAAGAGGAATTGGCTACCAAGCATATGACTTAAGCAGACTTTAGGTGTGGCATTCCTCCAACTGTAGAAATCCACTGTGTAACAGGTCCACCTGAGCTAGTTGCCAGTGCTATGGAGAAGTTCATCTCACTCCAGCTAGCCATGTCATTTCAATCAGATGAACTGCACCCTGGAATGTTTCATTTCTCTCCTTGGGTGAAAAGGAGCTCCTCTGTTGTGCATATGCACCTTGCAGATGTCTGACATTAGTTTGGATGATTCCAGCTTGAGTACCCAATTCCAACACTGACAGAAACTTCTTGAGTGGGTACTGATCAGTAATATGATAGAATCATAAAATTATTAAGGTTAGAAAAGGCCTCAAAGATCACCAAGTCCAACCGTCAACCCAACACCATCAAGCCTACTAAACCATGGCCTGAAAAGTGCCACGTCTACATGTTTTTTGAACACCTCCAGGGATGATGACTCCACCACCTCTCTGGGCAGCCTGTTCCAATGCTTGACAATGATTGATACTTATCATATAAAACATAGATGCTGGCAATGTTACCACCAATTTTGTGTTTAGAAAACAACAGGTCTATTTAGACCTTGCAAGGAATACATAAACATATCTGTCCATAATACCTTCCCAAACTAGACCACATGAGGATGTCTCTTTCTGTGGCTTGATCACTTTTTCTGAGGGGAAAAAGGTGTAGTGTAAATGGTCTCAGAAACTCCTGTGCTTAAATTTGCTGTCAATTTACTTTAGGTTTATCTCCATTCCTCCTACTGATGTTTTGCATCACTCCCGTATAGCTGTTTATCTGCAGTATAGAACAAGATACAAGCTTTGGATTTTAGGTTCATATTTAACAGCAGGACAGTCAAAAATTGAGCACAGTTATGTACTACAAAGTACATGATTGGGATTTACCCCATATTCTTCAAAAGATAAGAGAATCAGTCTGATATATCCAATGACTTCTCAGAATAAGATATTTCTTTACCATTTAGTGCTTTATTGTTTTATTCAAAAGCTTTTTAAACACCTCATGAACTTGAGATGGTTTTATTTCCTTAAGTGATATAGTGAAAATTAAGGTTTGCAAATACTTGCAGCCTTCATGTTTCTTAAATGACATCAATCTTTCTTTAAAAAGAAACAGGACTGCAAATGATCTCATATGTAAAATTAAAACAATGATTAAACTTTTCAAGTGAGCCTCATTCATTCAAAAAATATTTGTACAGTCCCTATTCATAAGCTTGCTTTATTATTTTTTAAGTTATCTAAAAATCATGTTTGATTCCTGGTATGCTTATCTATATGCCAGTCACTATTCTAGCCTCACCTGCTTGCACAGGATTTTTCTTTATAGTCACTTCAGACCTTTCCGTGAAAAAAGCTAATGACTTGTCTGTCTTTGTTCATTGAGAGATCTTTTGTTAGTTAAAAGTCTGCAGAGGAAGGAAGTGTTTTCTAGTAATTGAGGACCGGATCCAAATATAGCTAAAATGAAGAGTAGAGCTAGTTCAGGAATTTTTTTGTGGAATGTTTTCATCAGGAAATTCCAATTCGTTAACGCTTTTCAAAGGAGCATGCTGGTTTTGATAAAAACCTTCATTAGGAAAATCTTCTCATATGCAGTGCACAATTTTTGGTCAAAACCAGAAACAGACATGCTTGAATCCAAGTTACTAAGATGCTAGTGGCTACAGCAAACACCCTTTGTTTGCAAGAACGAGATTCAAATTCTTCCTTGGCAGCAGACAAGGCAGCCATTTGAGATCTCATCCTTCAGGAAGGCATAGAGGCTAGTGGCTTACTTTCCTTCCAGTATGAAGAGGATTATGCCATACATCTCTAATTTCTTGTGAGGAAGAACCACACATTGACCTTGGTCCAGAAGAGAGGGTCCTTCCTTGGTATCTGGCTCACATTCTAGTTTCCATACTTGTGGGCAGATCTATGATCTACCAGATCCAGGTCTAGATTCTGTCTAGATCCAGAGCTGCTGCTGTGACTTAGTGTATTTCTATTTGAAAATAATTTTGATGTCCTAATTTTCAATGTATAAAATCACATTAAAATGAAAGAGCTTCTTGTAAAAGATTCCTTCTGAATGCATTGTCTTCTCATCTGTCTATCCATCAATAACTCATCGTCATTTTTACAGAGAGGTTTGAAGGAGAAGGTTTTAGAAAAACACCAAACAGAAGTTCACTGTGAGTAATTCAGCAATAGGAGATTAACAGCTTATAAGAAGGAAATGCAAGAGAAGCATCAAGTGTGGAAGGAAAAGAGCACAGAAAAGGAATGTACAGATCAGAGCACATGGGCGACAGGGTTAACAGGAACACTTACGCAGTATAGGAAACAAGGCTGTATATGATGAAACATGCCAGAACAGGCAAAGATTTTTTAATGACATAAAAATACTTTGTGTGTGTGTGTGTGTGTGATTTTCCTGATAAAAGTTTCAATTTCTAAAAAAATTAGGTCACCAAACAATTTCTGGTAAAGTCAATTTCTGATAAAGATTTCATGGTACCCTTCCTCTTCACTTCCCTCACCCCTCCTACAAGAGCCTCCACCCTGTAAACTTGTAAGCTTAGAAGACATGTTTAAAGATGCCCTCTACCACTTCACAAGTCTGCTTATCAAAGGTTCCCTTTTACAGTTGACATCTGCTAGAAGCTTCAGGTGTAGCCTAAGACTGGTTTTATGGAAGTGTAGATGAGGGGGATTTACTCACAAAAGCTGAACACAAACCTTAGCATAACTTAGAGCTTATTGGGAACACTGGGGCTTTGTTCAGAAGTTAAGCCTTACCTCTTTAAAATATGGCTCTTTTCTTTTCCCTTTCTTACAGATATCTCTTCTGAAGTTCCTTCAAAGCAGCACAGAGACTGGAATGCATATTTTGTTATTGTATTTGCTTCAAAGAGTCTCATTAAACTTATGAAGTTACAATGTTGAGTCTACAACATAATGGCAAGATGCCTTGTAATTCTGCCTTACAATTAAGCTCTCACTCAACAGATTCTCCCAACCCTCAAGGGCTGTGCTCAGGAAAACCTTAACAATCAATAGAGTGAAGCAGATCTGTGTGCAGCATTAAAGTGGAGTGAAGGAGCTTAACATAAAGCCAAGGTAAAGCAAAGTAGATGAAAGACTGGCAGATGAATGAAGGGCTGAACCATTGTTTTTGTGGACCCTTAGGGTTTTCTTACTATGTTTTGAATCTCTGCTGATCAACATTTTTCTGACTCCTGTCTTTTCTGCTGTCTGTTAGGTGGGAGACAGTTTCACATGAACCAAGCCTGTATGAATACTTCCGGCCAGGTTTAGATTCAGTGGATTTAAGGCAATTTGCACCAGTCCAGCACAATGGCCCTACTGACCTTTGGGGTAATGAATCCAAAATTTAGACAAAGCATTGTCTTAAACTTGCCAATTCTCTCTGTATGGAAGTTAAAATACAGTTTTCCTATTCATTTACTCAGCTTGAATTCCCTTAAGATGAAGATCTGGATGTTTTGATTATTACAACATCCTTTCCTTTGGCCTCCAGACATGCAGCTTGCTGTGTTCAGACCCATTCAGAGCACTGCACACCATTCCTGTTCTTTTACCATGTAACATTTCCTTTTCACTCTGTCACTAGCTCTCCCTTCTCTACCAAGTCTAACAGAAGCTTCTTGTCTTCAATTTTAAGGTCTTTTCCAGGTTTCCAGATTTCTTTCTCTTTCATTACCTAAATGTTAACTCTGCGCCCATCCAGCAGTGGTTGTTGTTTTGGTTTTTTTCCACTACTTTCTTGCTTTCAGACAAGCACCTTCCTGTTTCTTCTTATTTTCCATGAACCTCACCTGATTTCCAAACTTATTTTAAACACAATGCTCTACAACATTAGAACAATTTTTGGTACAGTAGGTGGTCTGAGAACCAAATGTCTAAATCCTTCAACTGTCTCATAACTGAAAGTTGTTCAGGTTCATTCATGTGATACGTTATGGGCTTGTGATGGCCACAAATGCAGTAAGATGGTCTATGGGCATGATAATAGATTAAAATACTGCTTTTTCTTTCATGTAGCTGGTTTTACATTCCTCAGCCAGTAGGAGAAGCCAGCCATTTTGATTCCATGCTACAGAATATTCTGGGGTGATACTATATTAAAAAGCAGCTGAGAATAGACTTCCCGAACAATTTGTATGCTCTCCAGCACTTTCTTTATCCAAATCTCTGAGTGGACTGGGAAAAGGGAAATGGAACAGGCTGGTGACAGATCGCATGGTTCAGATGGCCCAGGCAGATCCTGCAAGCCTTAGAGTCAGGACTGTCTCTTTATTTTTTGCCTGTAGAGCACTTAATACAGTGGAGTTTTAGTTTGTGATGGCAATGGAACATTATAAAAATAAAAATCATCATACAACAAAACCTTCATATGCCACAAATACTTCCTTTCCTAATACATTGTCTTTCAAAGAGCTTGTGCCAGAGGTCTCCAGAAGCAGCAGAAATACTAACTTGTACCTTTGCAGGTGTAATTGCTTACTAAAGGTGCACAAAGCTCTATATAAAGTTACTGGGCCATGTAAGGCCAGTTATCCTAATTTTTCCTGAAAAATGTCCCTTTTAAGAACTACATGCTTTCATGTTATCCAATTTTATCTACTTAAAATTTAGGTGTTCTGTGTGTGCTGTTCAGTTACACTTCCACCGTAGTCATTAGAAAGGGGTACTCGTCTCTAAACAGCAATTGTTCACATTTCAACATTGGTAGGATAAATACCTCTAAACACACCAATACCTCTCTTCTAACTTTTAAGCCATTAATTTGAACAAGGTGCTTAGATGACGTCTGGTGAAACAGCGTTCTTATGTAGTTTGACCCATACAACTCATTATCTTCATATAATTTGGCAGCATGAGTGAAGGATTAGGGTCATGTGAGATTATGTGATTCTCCTACCTGTGTACGAGATTCATATAGTGAAATCCCAGCTCCCCTAAAGTTAATATGAAACTAACCATTTACTTCAGTGAGACCAGAATTGAAATCAACACAAGAATTTTAGTTATAGTATATCACTCTACATCTCTCCAAATAATTCTTAGAATAGAGCACAATTTTAAAAAGATAGCTTCATAAAAAGTGGTTCAGTACAGTAAGAGGGTCCCAAGAAACAGAGTTAAAGGCAGTTGGAGATGTTCCAAATTCTGTTACTTGAGCAAGTCTGATCTTCTCCATTTTTATAATAAAGATATCAGTTGTTAAACTGCATTTTAATTTACACTATAATCAGAAATATGCAAAAAAACATTACAACTAACAAAAAAGTATATGTGGACTTAATACTTTTACATACTTGTCCAAGTGTAAGGTACAATATATAAATGTCTTCAAGGAGCACAGAAAAATTGAAGTAGTAGCTCTGGCTATACTGCTTAAACTAAAGAATCATGCCAGATCCAACAGCAAAACATAAACCTTAGATTATCCCACCAAGGAAGAACCATTATGGTAAGAGTAATCATAGGTCCTTGGAATATCAAGTTGATCTGTAAAGAACACACAAAGAATTAATGCAATTTCCACTGACTCATAATGAAAAACATTGATGCAGTCACCCTATCCAGACTTCGGGTAACATGAGAGGAGTTTTCTGGCTAAACCATGACATTTTAGTGCATTAATTCATTATTGCGCATACAGATTTCGCTGCAGTAATGCCCATCATCTAGTGTTGGATTAGTAGTGCTCACTACACAGTTCATATACCTGGCACAGGTAACAAGGGACCTTTCCAAAAGATAATGTTTCAGAAAAAATCTACCATTTAAATTATCTGAAAGGAAAATATATAGTCAGTAGCATTTGGCCTTTCATGTGCTAAACCCTTGATATAATCCCAAATACAATAAAACTGTCAGAATGTTTCTTCTACCCACTTCTAATAGGACATAATTAATTAAAACAAGAAATGTGTAATGGGATGCAGAACTTGCTCAAGTGTGCTCACGTATTGAATTTCAGAGATGAGAATTCCTCCAGATTTCTGCTTTGCAGTCAAACGTTGGGTGTCTAAATCTTAGATCATAATGTGGGCATGTAGGCTTCTGGCTTCTCTCTGACTGACTATACACCGAAGTCTCGCTCAGGTCTTCATTGCACTTTAATTTTTTCCAAAGCTCAGAGCATCAGTCATCCATTTCTCTCTGGCTGGAGCTATGCTGCTGAGCCTTCTCTGCTCTCCAGAAGTATCACCTCTATGACCCATTTGATTAATAGTCACAAACTCTCAATTCTAGTAGAAAAGATAACTTGCATCATATAGCTACCCCTTCCCAGATGAGCTCTTTTGATCTATGTAGGAATTAGGGAGGACTTTATAAATAAAATATTGGTTCTGGATAATATGTACAATACATTTTCCATCATCTAAAGAGAAGGGAGAGAAAGTCTTCGGCTTAAAAAACTGAAATCTCCTCTCTTTACTCCCTCCTGTGAAAGAAGCTATTGCCTAGCTCATCCACTTTGTCATGAGTAATAACATTTCTACTACAGATAGAGGGGTATTTTCCATTTAATTACACAAGCCAGGAAGGCTATAAGTTCAAGTGTTAGTTTCCTGAAGATACTTTATCCAATACTTATTGGCTTAGAGAGCAAAATTGTGACATTCAAAAAGTTGGTTGTTTCTTTTTCTTCTGTTTTTGTATCTCCCTCAGTGACAGTGATAGACCTAAATTTAAATTCATAGCTTCTCTTTATGGTATAAACTGATTCACAGTGCTTAATATTTGTCATTATTGTTTCATGATACATTCAAGCTGTTCACTCTCTGAATTTCATTCAACAAAATGGGTATCTAATGGTAGAAGGACTTTCTTTTTTCATCTATAAACCAATATAGAATATCCTTAAGGCTCAAACTGTTAAATCAACTAGTATTTAGTTCCATAATTGAAGTGGCTCCATTTGTTCTGTTGGTTAAATGTATATTTTTTGAGACTATGAACCATAATGTTTCATCATACAATGAACTCAATAGTCAAAGAGATAATTGTCTTAAATTTAGTGAAGTTTATCCATTACCAGAGCTGTCACAAGGAACTGAATTCTATTAAATCCTGAAAAAAAACCGTCACAGGAATTAATGACCTCAGCACAGCGAAGAGGCATTTTAGATACTTTTATTTTTTTTTCCCCCAAATAAATGTATCTGCAAATTTTGGCAGTCTAAACTCATACAGGCTATTCCCACAATAAGAAAAGAAAAACCTAAACTCAAATACCCTCTCCCATAAAAGTTTCAACTAGTTCATCTTTTTTCTGTATTTATATTTGTAAATATATTTTAAGCCAAAGGTAAAATTATTCTATCTGAGATTAAAGCTACCATTGAAGCATTTCCTCCACATCTTAACATCTCTTCTTACCCTTGTTACCCAGGGTAGAAGAAAACTTACATTCTTTGATTTTTTTCCTGATTCTTCAAAAAGCATCACTGAGCATCACATGTTTAACTGAGGTTTATGATGGTTGCTAGTTTTGATGTTTCTTTCTTTTTTTTTTTTTTTTTAGCTTGAGCTTTTTTGTCTTTCCTGAGCTTGGGCTTGTATGAAAAAGTCGGCACTAGAGGTATATAAAGTGAGAAAAACATATTCTGCTCTCTAATCTGTTTGTTTTCCCTACTGTACCATGGCATCCTCCCTGTTTCTCTTCCTCTTTGGTGTTACAGTGATGCTAGATCCAAAAAGAGCTTAGATTTGCTCTCAGAATGGAATCCAGATTGCTGTGCTAGGTGCCAAGGTTTTCTTTGCAATAGCAAGAAAAAATAAAAAGATTTTGTTAAGCTTCAGAAAAGTAACCCAGCCAGTCCCCTGAGCATACCTAGTTGATTGGGAGATCTAGGCAACAGGAAACATAGAAATACAAGCAGTATGTTGTCTGAAATTTTACCTCTCTCTGGAGCTTAAGTGCATTACTCCCAACTTTTGTGGTTGCATATTTAGTAGTAAGCAAAATAAGCCACAAACCATTCTGTGATCCTAGGATTAACTGGCATATGACATTTCAGCTAAACCCTCTTTCCCACCACAACAGGGTAGCCGCAACAATACAGTCTATTTGCCTATGCTAGCTCCCGAATCATATCTGGGTATTGTTTACAAGAGTTTTACTTGGCCTGGGCCAACAGTTCAACTGCTCCTGTCAGTGATTTGTCTATGCAAGCTATTGTATGACAGTTCTTGGGCGCATGCCTTGGCTTTGTCACATTCACTAGTGCAGGCGTAAGTTGTGAGGGTATCTCCATGACCTCAAAATAAAGGAACCATAAACCCTGTGTTTTCCCTCTCAAATAATTTCTCTAATTGTTGGGCTACTTTTTAAGGGGAGGGAGACCTCAGCCTGTCTGCATGTTGTACACTCATGATAAACCATGTCAGCTGATGTTCTCTAATTTTATGTGATGAGACTTTTGCAAATACCACTTGGTATCAGTCTCTTTTTTCCCAACATGTACTGCAGCATTCTCATCTTCAGAGCATGACGTAGTTGATCATATCTCTTCCTTTCTGTCCCAACTTTTTCAGGGACAGATCCAATCAGAGATTGGGATGTTATGTTACAAGCACGTAAATTAAAGTTATGAAGTTCTTTCAGCATATGAAATCTTGAGAATATACAAACATCATTTAATTCCACATAACTTTCAGAAACATGATCACCAAGAAGTTTACTTGAGCAGAGATTCACAATAGCAATTAAACTGCAAAACTGCCAGCAAACTGGCTCTTGTATCAGCATTCACAATCACGACAACCCAGGTTCCTTCTACAACATATGGAGAAAATTTCACCATTGACTGCTTTATATCAAATATCTGAGTAGGGAGATAAAATAACCAAAAGGAGATATTGTACAAAAGTTATATAAAATCATGAGTAGTATGGACAGGGTGATAATGGCTTGGTTGTTCACTGTCTTCCAGTACAAGAATGAGGGCACATCAAATGAAGCTAGAGATTTAAAAGGAAAAAAAAAAAGAACAACAACAAAAAAAAGGTGGTTCTCTGACAGTGGGTAGTAGTTCTGTGAAATTCCTGGCCAAAGAATGTTGTGTGCACTAGTCTATGTGGATTCCATCAAAGATCAGGTAAGTACTTAGAAGAGACATCTGTTGGGGTTACCAAACAGACAAACTGCATTAGGTTTCAGAAATTCCTCAGGGTGAAAAGAGTTGGAAGATGGAACAATATGATCAGGGAAATATCCTACATTTTTGGCTGTCTGCTTCCTCTTCCTAGGAGATCTAGGGAAAACGGTCTGCCATCAGCATATCCCACTCACAGAGCAGCAGGGGGTGGGATCCGTCCTCTGACTGGACACTCCTTTATTCTATTATTCAATTTAATTAATTTTCTTGTCAATTTTATAAATTATTCCTACTAGGATGAGACCTGCTGTGAAAACAATCCAGAAAGAAGTTCTAGGCTTAATCAGCAGGCAAATAAAGTGTATTCAACTTGTGTACACAGTTCACTACCATTTATAACAGAGAAAGTGCTGTTAGAGCCTCCAGCAAAGTCTGTACTGAGCATTTCAAGAACATATCAGAGGAGGACCTCAGAGGAGGGATGGCTCCAGAACACTCTGTCCAGGCAATAATTGTCTGCATTACAAGAAAAACAATAGTTTAGTCATCCTTCTTAAACTTGGCACTGGTGTCGGAAATATAGGCAAGGATCAGCTTCCAATACATGGCCTGTGCCAAGCCTGGATCAGCGCTTCTAGTCAGTGAAAGCGGGGAGAGGATACAGTCCTGCAAAGGTTAGATATAGCATACTCCTAAACACTTGCTTAGCATCCTGCTCCTGGGCCCTCAGATTCCCAAAGTGCACTGCTGGAAATGGAAAAAGCGGAGATGGACCTCCCATTTGAACCAGTGCAGCTATTCTTATGCTTTCGATAGAGCTTGACATAGATATTGAAATTCAGGCTCCCCATTTCCAATCTTTTCTCCAAGGCTAGAGACATATTTGCACTTTCCCCCTTCTCTCTGACTAGATTGAATGGCACAGATGAGGTAGGCAAAGAAGTGCCTACTTAGTGCATCCAGAGTGGTAGAATCATAGAATGATAGAATCATAGAGTCATTTAAGTTGGAAAAGATCTTTAAGATCAAGTCCAACCATTAGCCTAACACTGCCAAGTCCACCACTAAACCATGTCTCTAAGCACCACATCTACACGTCTTTTAAATACCTCCATGGGTGGTGACTCAACCACTTCCCTGGGCAGCCTGTTCCAGTGTTTGATAACCCTTTCGGTGAAAAAATTTTTCCTAATATTCAATCTAAATCTCCCCTAGTGCAACTTGAGGCCATTTCCTCTTTGCCTGTCTCTGGTTACTTGGGAGAAGGGACTGACACTCCCCTCACCACAACCTCCTTTCAGGTAGCTGTAGAGAGTGATAAGGTCTCCCCTCAGCCTCCTTTTCTCCAGGCTAAACAACCCCAGTTGAGTTCCTTCAGCTGCTCCTCATAAGACTTGCTCTCTAGACCCTTCACCAGCTTCATTACCCTTCTTTGGACATGCTCCAGCACTTCAATTTCTTTCTTGTAGTGAGGGGCCCAAAACCGAACACAGCACTCGAGGTGCAGCTTCACCATTGCTAAATACAGGGGGATATTCACTTCCCTAGTCCTGCTGGCCACACTAGGTCTGATACAAGCCAGGATGCTGTTGGCCTTCTTGGCCACCTGGGCACACTACTGGCTCATGTTCAGCCAGCTGTTGACCAACACCCACAGGTCCTTTTCTGCCAGGCAGCTTTCCAGCCACTCTTCACCAAGCCTGTAGCATTGCATGGGGGTGTTGTGACCCAAGTGCAGGACCCGGCACTGAGCCTTGTTGAACCTCATACAATTGGCCTTGGCCCATCGATCCCGCCTGTCCAGATCCCTCTGTAGAGCCTCCCTACCCTTAAGCAGATCAACACTCCCACCAAACTTGGTGATATCAACAAACCTACAAAGGGTGCACTCGATCCCCTTGTCCAGATCATTGATAAAGATATTAAACAGAACTGGCTCCAGTACTGAGCCCTGGGGAACACCACCTGTGACTGGCCACCGACTGGATGTAACTCCATTCACCACAGTTCTTTGGGCCCAGTCATCCAGCCAGTTTTTTACGCAGTGAAGAGTACACCCGTCCACGCCATGAGCAGCCAGTTACTCCAGCAGAATGCTGTGGGAAACCGTGTCAAAGACTTTACTAAGTAAGTCCAGGTAGACAACATTCACAGCCTTTCCCTCATCCACTAAGTGGGTCACCTTGTCACAGAAGGAGGTCAGATTAGTCAAGCAGGACTTGCCTTTCATAAACCCGTGTATTTGCATGCAAAAATCAAGTGCTCAGTGATGTCAGGGATAAAACAATTTAGGCAGAAGTTTCAATGCCTGGAAATTTTAATCTATTAAATTGTTTGCTGAAGGTCTTCTGGCATCTACAGAAGAAGGTGGCAGCTGCATAAGAGATGTATGAAAATGCTGATTTTGGCCCAGTGGTTACATCGCAGCAGATGAGAGCATTCAGGGTTGTGCTTGACCTTCAGAAAAACCTATTCCTCCGTACCACAGGAAATCCCTTGACAAGCTGTTCCAGCAAGAGGCTGGGAATGACAACGGCAGCCAAAAGGGAGGAGAGCTATAGAAAGGTGAGGCAGGGAGCACATTGCAACAGCCCTGAAGGGTCACTGAACATGCAGTGTGCTTTATGTCACTGTGTCAAAATTATCTCCCCGTGGGATGGCTGTCTCCTGGCGTACAGACATTATTGCTATGGAGGGGACAGCCTACTCTAAATCCTCAAGTGGGGGTGGTTAAAATAGAATAGATCATATTGTAAGACTGAGATTAAAATAGAATAGATCATATTGCAAGACTTTCTGCCCCAAGGACAGCTTAGCATATGTCTGGAAAATAAAAAGTTTTAAAATAATTTGTTTTCAAAGGTTTGTCCTCATCTGTCCAGCATATTGTAACTATACATTTTCCTAGAGCAACAGCTCCCTTGATTTTCCTGTGAATTGCATTTATACTTACCTTTTTAACATAGCAAGTTTCATAAGGATGAAGGCCCACTCTCATCGGGCCATCGCTCTGGTAGAACAAAACTGGGTTAATTTGCAGTCTTCAGAGTTCACTCAGCAGGTAATAGGCACATAAAAAAGCAGCCTCAGTCTCTGATATCGTAACCAGCTCTGATGTGTGCATGCTGCACCCACTAACTTGGAAATCCACCAGACTTTTCCAGTCTTTTATAAGAGAACTATAATTCAGAAAGCAATATCTGTATCTCAGTGTAGATATTTAGCCTTTTTTGGCTCATAGTATCATAGAATACCAGGTTGGAAGGAACCTCATCTGGTCCAAACTTTCTTGGCAAAAGCATGGTCTAGGCAAGATGTCCCAGCACCCTGTCCAGGCAAATCTTAAAAGTGTCCAATGTTGGGGAATCCACCACTTCCCTGGGGAAATTATTCCAATGACTGATTGTTCTAATTGTGAAAAATTTTCCTCTTGTGTCCAATCGGAATATCCCCAGGAGTGACTTGTACCCATTACCCTTCTTTTCTATGTGACTCTTTGTAAAAAGAGAGTCTCCTTCTTCTTTGCAGCCACCCTTTAAATACTGGAACATGGTGATAAGGTCTCCCCTAAGCTTTTCTCAAGGCTGAACAAATGTCGACTTATATTTTATTGCTCAACTATATACCAATAATCCTGAAACATAATACAATGCATCCCCTTTGTTTATGCTAATATTGTTATCTAGAAGAAAAAGAAACTAAAATTGCATTCATTGTGATGAATGAGGTTCATTTTTATTGTTTTATATTGTTACGGATCCAGCATAGTCCATATCATTTTGCAAGTAATTGTGTTATAAGTTTTGAGATTTTCTTTTTATTTTGGTCATCAGTTCTTCTTTCATTACACATACAGTAGTTTTATGAATTCAAAAGCATAGATAGTGGATTATAATTTAAGAATACTGCTCTGACGAGCAGTTTGAGCAAAATTTCTACAAAATCTACTGGGATTATAGCATTTAAATCTCTTGTGATGCTATAGATTTCAATTGGAGTAAAACTCATAAAACAGACTATAATTGAAATCATTCATACTGGCAGACAAATTTTTGAAGCCAACATTTGTACTTGATTAACTGCAAAAATCTTGAGGGCATTATTTATTTTATAGGATCGTGTATGATGTACATAATAGGTGAGTTGTTTGCTTGTACCTGTTTAAAAGTTATGAGGACATTTATAGTAGCGAAAAACATTCTATTACTTTTTTGTAGGTTGTAAAACACAACCAAATGGAAGCAAAATAGTTGCAGACTATGGCAAAAAAAAAAAAAAAAATCTAAAGGAATAAGTACCAATTAAGCAATTAGAGATCTATTATGCCCTGGCCAAACTTGGAGAGGAAAATTACCATCTCTAGAGGTCATTTAAGTCCAAGTTCTCTATTGGTAGAAAAAATACATAACATTTTGAGAGCTCTGTGGAGCTCTAGCCTTTATGCCAGCAAATAATTTCCCTTAGTGTATCTGCAAAAGCCATCAACAGCAGAACCTCAGGCAGATTTACTGTCCCTGCAACACTTGCTAAGAAGCAAGGCTACTGGTGCATATTGATGTGGCCGCTCCAGAGCCGTAGCCTTCTGCTCTCAGCAGCAGCCAAATCACAGCAGGCTTTGTACATGTTCATAGAGTGTGGAAGCTGAGGGAAAAGGCATTCCCTGCTTTATTAAGCTCAATGCTTATAGTCAGGGTGGACTTATTATGACTCTGTGAACAGTTACATGTGGCTTTAGAGTTTAGATTAATCTAGCCTGTCTGTGAATTTCGTAACAGTATGGATGGTGGCTTACCATCATAGCTAATTTGACTGGTTTCGGTCCTTAACATTACTAAGCAGGAAGTCATGTCGTGCTCCTATTTTTCATAACGGATATTGTAATAGCAATTTAAAATGAGGCCCTATCCTGGGTAATCTAAATTGGCTTGTCCCCACTGAATTCATGTTCTCTAAATTAACTTCACACCAACTGAAAAGTTTGTCCACTGACTTTGCTCAAAAAGGACATAAAGCAGACATGAACTAATGGAGTTATAAGGAGGACCTTTAGACTGACATTTAAAAAATGAGTTATCAGAGAAATAAAAACTTGTTCCAATTATTGCCTTCTTTCTACTTCATGCATATGAGAATCCCTCTGATGTTTAAACATACTTTGATTTTATTAATTTGTGGTAAAGACAGTGTCCTTCCAGACTTTTCATTGATGGTGATTCGTACAGTGTTCCCACATCAACAGCTTTTTATCAGTTTTATAGTACCCATGTCCCACTTTCTGTTCAGTAATCCCATTTATTCTTTGAGATTATCTTTTCACTTAGGGTGACTTTGTGCCTGTTTTGACTCGTTTATGAAGATCTCCTTAGTTACACATATGTTGATGTAAGCTTTTGGATGAACTTTTCAAGCAATCATCTTGGGACTAGAATTCACCACACCTTTTTGCTGAATGGTGTTCTACTTTGCAATCGCTGCCAAATCCTCACATGTTTTAAACTTGTCGCAAGTCATGTTACACCAGCTAAGAAGTCAGTCCCAGTAATGATTCCTACACCATTACTTGTGACTTAACCTAATGTTGTTGTATGAAAATGGAAATCATATCTTTGCAACTCACCACTAAATTTTTAAAAATAATCTATTAACGGTGTTAGATCGGGTAGAGATTTTGTATCGTGCTGTTTTGTGATAAAAGGGAAGAGGGTATTAGAAGTCACTTTTATAAACTGGAGACACACAGTTTTCACTGCAGATTAAGGAAGGAAATGATTTTGCTTTGGCTGCACTCACTGAACAAATATTTCATCGAATCACAAATTGTCCTACTCTGAGTGTTTTTGTTTGGAGAAGGTGGAAAACAGGATGTCAACATCTTATTGCTGAAAGACTGAAGTACTCAGATCTATATACTGGAGCAAGATTTGATTTCTGAGAGCATAACCACTTGCAGAAATATGCACTGAGCTGGCCTTGAATTCAGGCTTGGTTTGGTTGTGCACCCAAGCACCTAACGTCACTGAAAAGCCTTGAGATATACTTCTTGGTTTCCAGATGCCTCCCCAGAAGTATAAAAAAATGTGTCATGCCTTCGTTGACCTGTGGAACCTCAGATTGTACAAGGTGCCTATGTACAAACAACTGAACAGAGCCTCTAGCCTTCACAAACAATGTGGTATGAGTCACATTAGCATCTAGGGTCGGGAGTAAATAAAAACGTTACACCTTTTGCCATTCAGACTCCTCATAGCACCCTGACTCAAGAACAGACACTATCCTGAAAATAATAAGGTGACTTGTCATTATCAACAGCTTTCCTGTACTTTCTCTTAGCTATACAGATGTAAAACAGAGGATAGCGAAGTTGAATGCTGAAAGCTGTACTGGCAAAGCTCTTAGACTCAGAATTTGACAGATCTTTTGTTTTTAAAACCTGTTTGTAAAATCCAAGGGTTCTTTAAAAGGTTTATTTTCCCCTCAAGGAGTCTAAGCAATTGGTGCCAACAGGCCAGCTGTCAAATCCCAGTATTATATGCGTGTGTAAAGGGGAGTTGGATTAATGGAAAAATTCATAAGAAAGCATTGCAGTGTTGAGATTTCCAAATGGTTTGTGTTAATAACAAAGGGGTGGGGAGAAATCATTTCAAATGATTGATATCTGGATCTGGTTTCTAAAATCTCAGTCTAAACTGGACTAATTCTAAGATATGCCGCACGGTTATGGCTTTGTGTTAAAAGAGATTATTAATTCTTATGGACTCCAGAATGGGTAATGAATTGACTGTGTGCCATTATCAATCTTTAAAACTAAATAATAATTAAAAAAAGCAATAAACCCATTTAAAAATCCAGAGGAATACATAGCATCCATTTATATGGATCTCATTAACCCCATATAAAAAAGGGCAGATTGGATTTTGAATGTTAATGAGTCACTGGAGAATATGGAATTTAAATGAGATGGATTAAAAGGACAAACTATGTAGAACATCTGTTAATTTACCAGTCTTAAAATAAACTTATGATAACAGCAGCATGTGCAGTCAAATCTGCCAAGTGTCAGTTATTTATTAAGTATTAAGTTGAAGATTTTGGATAATTCCTTTGCAAGAAATGGATATTTTCCAAGAAGATATTTGATTGAAGGATCAGACAACCTCCCCTTTTAGTCTAACACTCCAGTCTTTCACTCATTGGGATTTTAAAATTAGGGTGGCAAAAACTGGATGATTAGTTGTCTAGTTACAATCATTTGTTCGTTTCTCTAAAGTAAAAGAATTTTTTCACCCACTGTCTACTATATAACCTCATCCTCTACAAGTCAGAACATTAAGACTGTGTTGCACTGTATTGTCTTCAGCTGTTGAAGTCCTGTGATGCTTGACCAGCAGCTTCCAAAGGGCTGGCTCTCATCTGTCCCTGGGCAGGAATAACCCCAGGCACCAGCACAGGCTGGGGCCAACCAGCTGGGAAGCAGCTTGGCAGAAAAGGACTTGGGGGTCCTGGTGCACCACAAGTTGACCACGTGCCAGCACTGTGCCCTTGTGGCAAAGGCTGATGGCATCCTGGGCTGCATTCACCAAAGTATTGCCAGAAGGTCAAGGGAGGTGATCCTTCACCTCTACTCACCAGTGACGAGACATGTCTGGGGTGCCGAGTTCTGTTTTAGGTTTCCCAGTCCAAGACAGACATGGACTTACTGGAGCCACTCCAGTGAAGAGCCAAGAAGAAGATTAAGGTATTGGAGATTGAGAGAGCTAGGAATGTTCAGCCTGGAGGAAAGAAGGCTCAAGGGGATCTTATCAGTGTATATAAATATCTGACGGAGGGAAGGGTTGTTGAAAAGAAGAGGGAGCCAGACTCTTCCCAGTGGTGTCCAGTGAACAGACAAGAGGCCATGGGTGCAAACTGAAATACAGGAAATTCCATTTAAATGTAAGAGAAAACCTTTTTCTTTGAAAGTGGTTGAACACTGGAACAAAATACTCAGAGAGACTATGGAGTCTCCATCCTTGGAGATATTCAAATACTGACTAGACACAGTCCTTTGCAACCTGTTTTGCACAGGGGGTTGGACAAGATGATCTCCAGAAGTCCCTTCCAACCTCAATCAATTCTGTGAGTCTGTAATTCTTTTAGTTTCCCTAACAACAGATATATGTGATTCTTTAAGGGCTGGAAGGGAAAAACATTCTTCCTGATGCTTCCAATATAACAGCAGAATGTTTTTCCAGTGATAAATGTGACTCATCAGTTTACACAGGAATGCCAGATTTTTAAAAAATGATGCCTACAGACACAGTTAGGCAGCTAAGTAGCCAGCTACATTTTAAAAAATGTTGAGCTTATCTCCCCGAATTGCTGAGAAAATCAAGCCAATAATGGTTTTGAACCCAGGAATCCCAGGTGTATCAGGTGGTTCCTTCACTCTTGTGCATTTTTACATAAATTGCTTCTCCTGTTTCGCTCTTAGCCTGAGTCTTATGCAATCATCTGCATCACTGAAGTGAAACATTTTTTTGTCCTGCTTTCTTCACGCAAAAGGAAAAGGGGTAAAAATTAATCAGACTTTGAAAGCAGAAAAGAAAAAAGGGCTCTTGAGAAGGAATTAGCACTCTGAAGTGGAATTTGGACTCTGAAAAACACTCTTGTTAACTAGGGCCAGGTGACAAAATCCTTACTGGCTCTTTCATCCAAGGTGTCTTCTTTATATTGCTATAAATTTAAAATGCATTATGGCAGTACTGAGTGTAGTTGTTCATTAATTGTGATTCAGAAAAATAGATATTCCTTCAAATATGTTTTCTGAGATGAGCCATCGCTGTTAGGATCCTGGTCAAATTCTCTTCTTGCCACCACTTTCTTTTAAAATGTGACTACCAGAAAGATATCAGTCAGTGTTTATGCCATACCTTAATGGTTAGAGCACTATCTGCAGAATTTGCAGAGCTGGGCTTCATTTCGTGTTCACTCTGAAAGGGTCCAAACTCAGACATTCTCCATCCTTGCAAAGTTCCTGAACTTGGGGGCTGAGCTGGGAACAGACAGCACTCCTGCATCCCTCCTTTTAAAATTATGCTATTAAGCAAAGGAGTGAAAGATTTATGAGATTAGCAAGCAAAACACTAAGACAAGTTTAGTCTTTCAGCTTAAAAAGAAGAGTTTTATTTTGTTTCCTGCCTTGGTCCCTGTTTAAGTATTTTACATTAAGCAGTTGTTAAATGGAATACAGAATTCAGAGCCCAAAGCATCATGATGTCATCCATTCAGCAGGGATGGATCCTTCTTTTAGAACACTTCTGAGGAGGAGGTCATGATGCCTGCACAAGGGTTAGTTTGCTTCCTAGCAAATAAGAAACCTGGGTTCCAGGTCTGTTTCAGCATTAGGGATTCAGAACTCCTTTCCAGAAGGCTGTCTTACCCACAAACACAGATGAGCCTTTTTGGAAGGGGTTAACCATTGTTTTCCAGTTGGCTCAGTGTGCAAGTCACAGGCCAAAGACAATTGCAAGCAAAATGGAAGTTACTTTGTATCACAGCAGTTTGGGGCATGGTGAAGACCTAGTTTCTAAACTCTTCTTTGTGCTTCTTTCTTTTCTTTTTTTCTGTTCCAATGACTGTTTAATATAAACTGCACAAACAGCTCACAGAGCAGGAAATTGAACTCAGATGTAAGTTAGAATCCTCCAAGGTGAAAGAAAGTGTGAAACCATAATGTTCTCCCTTTTGTTGGAGAGTTCTCTGAATGCTCGGCTGCAGTGAAAAAGCTGGCATAACACTGGCATGGCATAATTTAAAGATGTGGGCCTGTTTTTTTCCAAATAACATTTTCGTGGAGCTGGGATCTCAAGTGAATTCAAGTACCTCCATCCTAGCTCTGACTCAGACCACAGACTGGATAATAGTGGAGCATTCAGGTCCACACTTGTGACACTCCTGGGCGTCTTTCCTCTCGTTGTGTAGGTACTGGATTGATCTAACAAGACACCTCATTCTCTCATTCTCTGTGTACACAAACTTTGTACCCAATTCAGGGCACTGTGATCTAGCTCCTGGGGACAGACACCTAGAAGTCAGGCAATGTGGTACCTAACTTGGAGTTGTCTGATACTTTCACCAGCCCAGACTTCATACTCTATATTTCATCTGGAGGATGACTCTAATCATATTTATCTGTGCATTTTGAAATATTTGCACAGTTCTTTGAAGAATTTTAAATGTTGACTTTACAGCAAAAAAAAATTTAATCCCTGTGTAAATCTCCTGGTCCTCATTAAAATGAATAACCTATATTTATATGGGTATAATTCATTTTGCATTAAATAATACAGCTACAGCAAGAGCTACAGCTGTAATACATCTTACAAGGTAAAGATCAACAAAAAAGAATTTTATGTGCTGTACCATTAGCAAGTCACTGATTCTTTCTCCAGGTTGAGGCAGGCATCTCAAGAGGGGAAAAATATTTCTAGAATGACAGTAAATTAGTTCAACAGTAAACATGCAGTAACAAATTCCTGAATTAGAAGAATATGACTCTTCTGCTGCAGAAATTGGCCAAGGTAGTTGGGAAACCTATTTGGATGCAGTCAGAAAATATCCCAAATGGCACCGGAATCTAATAAATGCAGACACATTTTTAATCCTTTTTTCATTGCTCAGTGTATGTGAAGTACAAAAGGATTTAAAAGGAAATTGATGTGCAACAGAAGTGAGGGTGCCTTGAAAGTACAGCTCTCTGAGAACCTGATTTTGCATTTTCATGGTTACCAGATGGTTATCTCCTTACATAGCTAAAACCAGCTAAGATATATCGATGTATCACACATAGCAATTAAACCAAACACAACTTAAGGGACATAAACTGAAAAACCAGTGAGATACTCAGCTGGTTTAAATCAGTATAGATCCACTGATGTCAACATGCTTTTGCCAACTTACACAGGCCAAGAATCAGGTCCTGTGCATTAGCATTTCTTCCAAGCCCAGCTTGGACTCATTGCAAGCTTTGGGATGGAGATGTTTCTAAAAAGCCACCCTATTCCCTTTATCCAAGACGATCTTGGTGCAAAAGCAGCTCCTTGCCTGATGTAGGAGCAGCCCCTGGTTGATGTACCTCCAGTTGCTGCTGCAGTACGGTGGCAGCTTTCAACTCCGTAGCACAAGGAGAGCCTCACAGGAAACAGTGTGAAGGAAGAACAGTTAGGTAGTTACAGAAGGAAAGCTGAATGCTATTGTAAGCTTTGCCACAGTGTTTTGTTTCCTGTAAACAGTGTACAAATATTATTGGCTTCAAACTATTACCCCATATTTTTCAAAGTCATTGACTAACTTTTGAGTCTCAGTGTTTGAATTTCCGAGTCACTATAGAATTTTAAAGCCATTCATTCATTCATTATTTCTCTTAGTCTACTGCCTCTGCAAGAGCACCAGAACAGTTTATGGCAATGCCTTTTTGGATCTCCAAGCTCCATCACAATTTTTTTTCATTCTTGGGAAAAACAAAACAAAGTAAAACAACCCCAAACCCAGATTTCTACACTCTTCCCTCTGCAAAAGTGGCTGATGTCTGGATTCACAGAATGTTTTTTATTAGTGATCACCATCTCCTGATATGCTGGTTTTGGCTGAGGTAGAGTTAATTTTCTTCATAGTAGCTGGTATGGGGTTATGCTTTGGATTTCTGCTGACAACAGTGTTGATAACACAGGGATGTTTTCATTACTGCTGAGCAGTGCTTACACAGAGCCAAGGCATCTTCTGCTCCTCACACCACCCCACCAGTGGGATGGCTGGGGATGCGCAAGAAGTTGGGAGAGGACATAGCCGGGACAGCTGACCTCAACTGACCCAAGGGATATCCCATACCGTATGACATCACGTTCAGCATATAAAGCTGAGAAGAAGGAAGAGGGAGATGTTGGGAGTAATGGCATTCATCTTTCCAAGTCACCATATGTGTGACGGAGCCGTGCTTTCCTGGAGATGGCTGAACACCTGTCTGCCCATGGGAAGTGGGGAATGAATTCCTTGTTTTGCTTTGCTTGTGTGCGCAGCTTTTGCTTTACCTATTAAACTGTCTTTATCTTAACCCACAAGTTTCCTCACTTTTATTCTTCCGATTCTCTCCCCCATCCCACTGTGGCTGCGTGGTGCTTAGCTGCCACCTTGGGTTAAACCATGACTGTTGATATTGGAAGAAACTATCTGCTTCTTGTTAATTTTTTTCCCACATTTACAAGGAGCCTTTGTGGTTACAGAACAGATCTATTTATTGCGTAACATTTTCCTTCAGAACAGGTCCCTTTTTCTACAGATCTTTCTCCATCTTTCCTTTCCATTCATTTTATTATTTTCTTTCAGGTGCCAATATTAGCATGGTTTGTTTGTGTCACCCTCCTGTGTCACCTCCATTCTTGTTTCCCACACTAAAACAAATGGATGCTCAAACTAGTGTGGATAGGGAAAGTTTATTTCTGCTTTTTAAATAACACGTAATTTTTTTCTCAGATGCAAGACCAAGAAACAAGGGACTTCATCCTAGACCCATTCAAATTCATTGTACCCTTTCCAGTGAAAAGCTTTCAAAGAAAAAAAAAAAACCCATAAATTCTCTTCTTCCCTCAGGAGAGTTCTAAAAGCAAATAAATAATTATTTGTAATTTCTCCCTTATCAGAAAACAGTCTAGCTATGTTATTTTTTCTTAAATTTTATTTCAAAAAGTTGAAAGAAATTCTGTACCTGGAAGGGACTGTTCAATTATCCCCCATAAACAAATTCATGACAAAATTTCATATTCTTCTAGTGGTTGTGGATATTCTGTGAAAAAAATATATTAATTTACTATCTTTATCTTAAATTCTGTAATTTTGTCATCAGAAATATTATCTGTGTGATAGTTTTAAGTGACCAAAATCTGTCTATTGTCTATTACCCAGAAATATATGAGGTAAAGAATACTATCTTCAATAGCTAGCTGGAAACAATGCTGCGAGATGGAAAATGAGGGCAGGATTTATCCCAAGCAGTACTGCAGTCTGACCCTTTTCTGTTGTGTTTACTGGCAGCAGTGCAATATCCAGATTTGACACACACAGTTTACATTAAAATTGGTGGGAGCTATTTCAGTGGAGGCAACTGTGAGGGCATGTATTAACCCAATGTATTTGACGTATGGGCAGCCTTGCACCAGCCATGGCAGAACACTCTCACAAGATCTCTCACCAGGTTGTTTTCAAGTACTCAGAGAAGGGCCAACTACTCAGTCCATGTAAATGAATACATTTCTATTGACAGAAGATTTCTATGATTTTGTCTTGGCTGAAAATCTGGTCCTCAGGCTGCTACAAGCAGCATACTTTCCTTCAAAACAGCTTCCATTTTTTATAGTGATTCTAATACCCCTGGGAAAGAGAGACAGACACAGAAGATAAAAATTAAACTAAACATCTTCAGATTCAAATGTTAAATTTGATTTTGATTCTGTCAACATGACTCAAGGTTATTGGAAAAGTCAAGATGAGAATTCAGGCTTCTACAGAGGAAGGTTTGTCTTGTGTAAAACTCTTGACATGGTTTTCTATAGACCCACACTTTTGTATCCTACAGAGTACACCCCTTTTTTTCAAAAAGAATTTCAGTAGAGAGAGGAAAAATATGTATTCTACATATACATATGACTTTGCTTATAGCATTCTGATATTTCATACACTAAATCTTGCTTTCCGTGGAGTGTGCCCCCTTGAAGTCAATGGACTTTGAACCGGGTATTTATTAACAGAATACGGCCATGCATTTACTCCCATAATTATTTCTGGAAAACATGCATCTAGAGAAGAAAGAGACACTGAGGATGCAGAAAATGAAAATGCTTGCACATCCACTTTTTTCCAATGGCTACATATTATATATTGAAATATGCTTGAACTATTTTAATGTTACGTTCTGAGATGATATGCAGTGATAGTTTGCAAGGGGAGAGAAGGTATAAGGAAAGACATGCCAAACATATGCAGAAATAAAAACATTTGCAGACTGGAGCTTCCTTATTTTTTTAGCATCAGTCCTAGAAAAATATATATTTTGGCCAGCAGGCTTTGCTTAAACCTACTTTGAGGGCAACCTTTAGTATGATCACAAGCAGCCAAATACAAGCTGCTATAATGCTACTGATTACACTGGTTCACATCTTTGTTGAATCTGGCCCATGATAACTACATTGCTGTGTAATTAATGAAAGCATAAATTAAGCAATAAAGTCACTAAACTGAATAGCAAGTTAAGCCAGAGGAAGAAATGTAAAAAAAAGTCTAACACTGGGTTGAAAGACTTTAACTAGTGACAGTTTTCCACTTTTAACAACTGGAAACAAGATGTATTTCTCACTTCTTTGAAACATAGTTGATTTTTTCACTTCATCTCATATACTGTTAACATACATAAGCCATGCTAAGTACTTAATTCTGTAATGGATATAGTAGCACATGAGTGTAATTTCCTTGTGAATCACTAGTGTAGAAAAGGTTATTTTTTTAATTGACTCAATGAATTTGTATATTTATATATTTTTGCATATGAGACAACTATCAAGCACGTATTTCTTTGAAAATGCTGTATTCTGTCATTTGTTCCTTAGTAGATAGACATTTGCAAATAAACTATCTATCTCATACTTTAGCCATGCCAACTTCCACTTTCGGGAATGTGCACTCACTGGAGGGGAAAATTGAATTTTCTGTGAAAGTGACTGTGTACTTATCTGAGTACTTTTCTGAAAAACACACTGTCAGGGAGAAATGCAAACATTTGGGGGAAATGGGTGCCTTGCTTTGCATGCCTGAGAACATACCCTATTGTCAGGCATCCAGGTGGGTTTTATTGTGTAGTGCTGAACAAGAGCTACTGTGCAGGTCCATAAATGTCACAAATCATATCCGAGATCAAACCTGGTCCCCAACTGTTAAGCTATGTTTTCACTAACACCCCCTAGTCCACTCTTTCTATCTGGCTATTTTGAGTTTTAGTGGTGATATATTTTTCCAAAAGTCCAGATGGAATTTATTATGATTTGGACTATTATAGCATTATGAAAACATGACCTTTTCTTTTTTTAAGATTATGCTGCTTTCTTAACTCTTTGCACCATGAATTCTGTATTTCTTATGACTGTACAGTTAAAACTACAGTCTCAAGGTAAAAATAAAAAAAAAAAAAAGTTTAATGATACATTGATGTACCCAAGGTTTGCAGAAGCCTGAGACCTAATTTTGACTCTGAGTGCAGTGCTTCTGTATCTTTGATAAAGCTGTTTGGTTACTTCAGTATCAGGTTGACAGTTAAAAATTTACCATCTGACACTGCAATGATATCTTTGTTGATTTGATAGCATGAAGATAGGAACACAAGCTTTCTTGATGTGTCCACCTGGAAGCTGTTGGAAGCATAGAAATATCACCTAAGTGATTTATAAAGTTGACCCAGTTCTAAATACTGTTTCTCTACTCATTTAATTTTCCTGCCAAGGGTTAACTAAAGAGTATATGATATGCAAATGCAAATTCAGTGAGTTAGCACTGGAACTATCAGTTTTCCCTGGGCAAAAATTAGGATGAATTATTGAAATGATAAATGATCCCTCAGTGTTGTCCATAATCCCAAACCCAACAGCAAAGTATTCAAAGGGTTAGCGTTCCAATCAGAAAAAAACTTCAGCTGTTCCAGAGAAATAAAATTATGTCATACTTGCAGTTGTTCAAAAGATCTGGAGCATGGAGGTATTTAATGTAAATGAAGGAGAATGAGTCAGATCCTCAGCTACTGTGAATCAGTGCTATTGCACAGGGCTGATTAGATTAGCCAATTAACAACACATGGTGTTATACTCAAGAGACTGATAATCAGAAGTGATTAAGGAACAGGGAGCTTTACCTTTAAGACTGGTTTTCATCTCACATAAATTTGATGTAGAGGTCCATATATGAGCAAGTCAGCTTAGGAGTAGCAATCTTAGAATAAGTAACAGTTTTACAGCACCTGTCTTCTCTCTTTGATTATCCAAAGTGGCTGTGCACCCAACTTAAATCACATTTATCTTTTAGCCTGTTGTAAGAAACTGAAATAGGTTCTGTCCCAAGAGCTATAAATTTGTGAGAGACCCATGAAATATACTGGTACCCTAAATTCAGTGTGTATGAAAAGGTGCCAAAACTAGGAAAAAAGCCGCTTTGCAAGTCCAGAGAAGGGAGAAAAGGAGGAAAACTAGTTAAGGTCTTCCCAAAACAGCCTTTGTCCAGAAATTGTGTCATTACAACAAAGGAAAATTTGAAATTTCAGGTCAAACTTTTGCAATTGTTTGTTGAGGTGGGAGGTATATTTTTACTTTCATTTTAAATGTTTTCCATGTTTAAGTTATTTTTAAAGCTTTCCCCTCCAATTTTCTTCCATTTCCAAGCAAAATATTTTGTTATCTTGGTTGGTGTTATTTCACTGAGAGAACCTTGTAAAGAAGCATTCTAATATTTTAAAAAATTGCCCCTATTTCCTACAACTCCCACTTCCTTTTCCAATTTGTCCATCCCCTATGCCTTTTCCCTTTTTCTTATTATTACTAAGGTGCAGAAAATAAGAGGTTATTTTAATAAATCTCTATATTTGAACTCAGCAGAATCTCCACATTTGGGTGATTTTACTATCTGATTTTAAAATAAATAAATAAATAAATAGATAGATAAATAAATAAATAAATAAATAAATATCCAGGTTAAACTATAACCATGGAGACTAGCAAAGAAAAATCAGAGGAATTGTCAATACACACACATAGACACACACACGTAACGTATCAACTCAGTGTTGTTGTCATCACACAACATTTTACTCTAATTTTTAACAGGAAATGGAAAAATTGTGCAGACGAGCTCTGATTTGCCTGAGAGGTCTGGCACAGTTAGAGGAAGGGACCCAGCCCTGGCACCCCTGTCCCTCAGCACAGGTTAATGGCAGCTGCCATGTCCTGAACTAGATAATTTAGAGATTGTTTTGGAGTCTCAATACTTTATTGCTGTCCATTATACAGGCCTGTTTTAAAACATTGTGTGCATTGCAAGCATGTTTCCAAATTAGATGATTTTTTTTTTTTCCCTCTAAGTTACTTGGACCAACTTGCCAGTTAAAGGAGTGATTGTTAATTGCTTTATAAAGTGTATTTCCTGTTATCATCCTACTTCTTCTGGAAAAAAATATATTTAGTTCATTTTTGTCAGTGCCGTATATATTGGGTCTTTTTAAAAACCTGATAACCAGATTACTTGACAAACTGGAATATATCCAAGACAGCCGTTTCAAGTTTCGTGGTAAATACTCTGTACATTGTATATATTTGTGAAACGTACATTATTTACTTTATAAAGTCTTTTGATCTTCCATAAATCTCTGTTCACAGACTAAATTTTAATACACTGTGTCCCACTTCTTAGGAGCTGGCCTGTTCATCTCTATAATACCACACATGTAGCCACATGAAAAAAGGTTCCTGAGGGATATCTTTGAAGTGTGGCCACCAGACATCAGATGGACCTGCTTTTCAAAGTGAGAAATACAAAACATTGCTGTTTATTTTCTCCATGAAAGAAACGCAGTGCTTGCTTTGGAGCATATCCTGACGTGAACACATGCTTGATAGTCATCACTGAGTGACACTTTTTCTATAACAGAAAAAAAGATGGTGAAATCCGACTGTTGGATATGGTTTGAGGTTTGGAGTGGAGGGAGGGGTTGTTTTTTTTTAATTGTAGTACTTGACTGAAACACTGTACTTATGTCACCCTTGGTGCTCATTTAAAGCATGCTGGTAGCTGTAGACCAACCAAGCCAGCTCTGCCTGCCCTAGGCAGGGCAGAACAGGCTGATTGAAAGCCCGCTTGTGTCTGAAAGCTGCGTAGCTGTGTGCCTGTGATATTAGCCTGAGCGAGCAAGCCCCGGACTTGAAGATCTGCCTGTTACCTTACCTGATTTCACAGTGTAGACATGCTCACGATAAAGTCCTGCTCTGCAGGCAAGGATCACTTTACCACGAAAATGTCTATCATCTTCACCAAACTGTAGGGAGCTGCAATAGAATTATTCTTCTTCCACCATGAGACTAGACATCATGACGCAGTTTGACAATGTCTCAGAGGAACATCTGTGGCAGGACCAGAAGCCAAATCTCCCATAGAGCCCTTAACTCTTGTCACAATATGGGGTATCAAGAGAAAGTTCACTGAAGTGAAAGAAATTGTTTTTTCTTCAAAATATGTAGAACAGGCTGAAAAATGAGGTATGAGATCCTAAGAATTCCCACTGTTCAGCAGGTATTTGCCCACTCTGCAATGTCATTTTGACTTAAAAACATAGCATCCTTTAAATAGGGCACCTCTGTTCTGGAAGAACCGCATTTTAATCTTCTGATGCAAAACACCTCTCTAGGTTGGCATAAATTCAAAATCACACTTAGATCCAGATCCAAATTTTGTACAGTTCCTCAATAAGCTAAGCCAGGGACCCCTCTCCTAACATCTGTGGATATTGGGGTATTTGAAATCTAACTCCAAATTCCAACTTAAGCCATGCTCTAATGTAAACAAAGTTAATGGCTTGTCAGCATGGGGCTATAAAACAATGTGGGTACTGTCATAATATTGATGTAAGGAAACTTTAAATATATAGCCATTTTTCTGAATATAACAGTGGATTTTGCTCTTAGGAAAAGTCATTAAATCAGAATGTCCAGGTTATGTAGCAGCCAGAGAAAATATACAATTGTGGCAGCCAAGAAATTACATGGAAAAGAAATTGCACCTTGACCCTTTGACTTTACGCAGTGCCAAACAGTGACTGCCATTTTATGTTGTATCACCTGGGTTGTATACCCATGTGCTACAGCTAACACCCAACTACGGCTGTATGGAAACAAGGAAAAACACGTGTTTGACCTGCAACACTCAAGGGACTACTGGAGTAGAAGCCAAGCACAGAGTTTGCTCTGCTTGACCAGAAGGGCTGAAGAAAACTAAAAAGAGATACTGTACTGGGATATACAATCTATTATGGTTTGTACCAATGAGGAGCTGTTCTCAGCAGTGTATCATAAACTGTTGAATCTAGGTCACTTTTAAAGACTCACATAGAATTTCTTAGGAGATATACTACAAACTCACAGTGTAGTTATTGTTGTTCATCTGAAGTCCGTGCAAATTAACACAGGAATTCTCAAGGATTATCTTCTAATACAACACAAAATAATTCAGTTTGTGCTGTCTTAATGATTTCCAACTGTTGGAAAGTAAGCTTAATTTACTTTGCAATGATCTGTACAAGCTGTGCATATTTAAGTATTTCAGCCCATCTCTGTAATCAATTTTTTTTAGGTCGTGAGTTAATTTATATCAGTCTTCTTTTATTTTCTCCAAATTTACCATCAATTTGTAATATTGAAGTGCCAGAAAAATGTATTTTATATTTAATAATCTTTATGCATCTTTATTTTGCATTTTTAATCTACAGAAATCACTGCAACATATCTTTTTAGTGAGAAACTGTGGCCAAACAGCTTTTTCTCATGCACAACAACAGTTACCCAGTGTAAAACTTCTGCTTGGACACACAATAATTTTGCTGAGTTTGCGTGAGGTGTGCTTTGAGACTGTGTTCAGTCTGTACCACTGTTTTGATTTATACCAGCAAATAATCTCACTGTTCTTGTCTGTGTTACATTGAACTCAAAGATATACATGGCAGGACCAGTTCAGATAAAGATTTGGACTGATTTTGGAGCTTCAGAGAGATAAGGCATTAATACTTTCCAAAACTTTAGCAATGATTTGGATTTGGGTAAGGGCCCATGTCTGATTATGTTTAAATATTTTGACATGCCTGGTATTCTGTTGTATAAGATAGATAGATCACAAGAACTTCATTTGTGCTGTTAGTCTACACTGTGGAAACAAATGACATGTTTCACCCATATTGAAGAAATTCAGGATGAATAGATCACAGCAGAAATCATGTTAATGTATAACACATACACAGAAATTTCTGGATATCTATGTGCTCAGTGTGATAGTGTATGATCCTGATGTTTTTAAAGTTTTACAATTAAGAATTAACAGATGTGCCTTGGGGATAGGCACTAATTACATGGGAGGTAAGTTTTATTAAACCCAACTTAGTCACTAAGATGAGTTTTCAGTTTTCTAGGCTGGTGTGAGCAAACATTTTGGTAACGTATCACCGTGGTAGAAAAACAAATTTTTAAGTAAGGTTGAAAGGAGTGGTAGTAAAGGTTGGACAGCTTCTCTTCAGCTTACAGATTTGATGCTAGATAGTCTATACTGGCTCTATTTCCCATTCTGAACTGGGATTCTCTGAAGCCTCTGGGTCTGTTCAGTGTTGGCAGCCATGATTCTCTCTAGACGCTCGCTTGTGACATCTGCCCTAACGTGCGTCTTGATGTGCATCATGACGCTGATTCAGCAAAGTAGGTAAGTGTATAACCTCCCTCTTCAATTGCAGTTAGATTTAAAGAAACTTTACAAAAGTTTAAATCCCTTGCGCAATTGGCCCAGAGTGCCCCAAACCAATCAAGTAAAAGCTCTGCAAGGTGAGGGATAAGGATTTAGCTGATGCCACTGATTTACCAACATGCCAGAGGACACTGCAAGCAAAATCTGACAAAATGAAAGTTGATCATTGCCAACATTTGCCATTGCTTTCTTCAAGAGGTTAATATATATTTAACCTGTTTATACATTGTTCTTTACAATCAGATAGGGCGCCGTAAGCACAATGTCTAATTACAGCTGATATTTAGCAATATTGCAACTCAGTTGAATGTTGACTGAAGTGCTCAGTCTTTAAATTTTGAAATCCATCTAATTTATTTTTCTGAAGATGACTGCAAAGAAAGTGCATTAAAGGTGACATGTCATATAGTTCAGTTGTTATGTGAAACTCAAGTTGATTTTTTAAAAAAGTCATGACTATATTATAAAAATTGCTTATTTAATCTTGACCAATATTTCTCACTATTTCTTCTACTTTGCCCTTTACCTGTAATTTCACTGACATTTAACTGCAGTAACTGTGTTTACTCTAAGTATGGATTATCTCTGCATCACAGCTGGTGTTACCCGTCAAAGAACACACGAGATGCCAGACTACACTAGATCCATATTCCTCAACTCTTCCTGCTGATTGTGTCCAATATTGGGAGTCTTGAGAAGTTGCAAGAATTCCTGAACAGGAAGAGGTGAGATAAACTACCCTTCTTCTTTCTTGCCTTTTTCCTGCATTCCCTCTTTCTAATACTTAGTAGCTGTCTTAAATCCGTATCTCAAAGGGAACGAATGTAACAGCCTTGAAAAAGGCATTGCTTTGTTCATATGTTGCAAAACCAAACACAAAACCCCGAGTCACGAGGCTAAATTGTAATGCTGGCTGCTAAATTTGATTCTGCTTATATAAACTGTTAGTTTGTTTAAACATGGTTAATTATCAGGTATTCTTAAATGTCATTAAATCATAACGCATAAAATTAGAGCACAGAATCATGTTTTATGTACATGTCTTTAAAATTAATGAATTATGAAAAACTCCCTATTTGCTCTGAAGTACAGATGGAAGCAATCTTCATGAAATTATAAATAATCACCATGCTGCTGATTGCAACAAGTGGAATTTAAGCTTGCCAAGCAGTCTCAGAAGTTTAATTAAATATACTAAAAAAGCAATTTGATGCTTTAAATGCCAAACTGTTGTATGGCACTGAAGCAAATCAAAACTCCAGTTAGGTTTGCAAACCAATCTTTGCTGCTGATCTCAGAAATGCCAACATTCCCAGTTTAAAAATTTTATGCTTTGCAAGTTCAGTGCCTTGAATAATTGTACAACTTGACTTTTGGAAGTATATTTTAGGTGAAGACATACAGATAAGCAAGAATGATTCTCAGACATTACAGATTCACATGCTTAGCAAGACTGGTAATTTTATATAGTATCGAAAGAACAGACACTCTGTATTGTAGGAAAGAGTAAGATGTGCCAGATGTCATCAGGAAAGTTTAGAGTTTATGGAGTGTAGAGGAATATAAAGGAGCTTATGTTTAAAGTTGTCCCTTGGCCCTTCATGACCTTCTGGATCTGTGAATATAAACTCAGGGTAACTAGAGAAAAAAAAAATAAAAAAAAAATTGGCAGAATCTTGACTCCATCCCTCTCCAATGAACTATCAGCCCTGCACAGACATGTGCAACCTGGTACTTTTGCTCCTGATAGACAATTCCCTCCTTAATGTTCTTCAGGTACCACAGTTGAGCAAAGCAAGGCGAATGTAGTATTTGGCTTGGTAAATAAAGCTCAGATCCCCAAAGGGTTTTGTCTTATATCCATTCTTAGACACTTCAGTTGCAACTTAAATAAAATTGAAGTACAAATGTTGAAAACTGCAGTACGAATAAACCTCATGCAGATGCCTCCAAATCCCACACTTGTGTGGTGAATATCTACTTGGCGTCTGAGGTCTGTTTCTGTTTCTGCTTCAGGTTCAGCTGGAAACAGCACTAACCTGAGAAATTCAGATTTGGGGTTTTTTTGTTTGGTTGGTTGGTTTTTTGTTGGTTTGGTTTGGTTCTTTTTTTTGTTTTGTTTTTAAATACGTATCTGGAGCCTTTTTGCAAGACTGTGTATTCTGTATGATCTTTTTCTTCCAGTCTCTTTTAGGCACAGATTTTTTTGGTAGGGATTTGTGTATGTTCAGCAACTTTAGGGCATCTCAAATCAGGAGAGCTTGAATCAACTAGGCAACTGAACTGATGGCCTGGTGTTTACTTTCTACCTAAACCTAATCAAGATTGAGGCAAACAGCTACTTCCCCATCTGAGCCTTTGACTGACGGTATATGGCCCATTAAACTGCATCTAATGCATAGAAAGATGATGACTTTTACAAAATCCATCTGAGACCAGCCCTAATGTGCGGACATAGGATGAGCAAGTAATTGCAGAGGTGGCTTTTAATATAATAATGTAGCACTTAGACCACTTGCACAGGAAGTGAGGAAACTGGTTTCCCTTCCTTCCTCAGACAGAGGGTATCAGACCTATATTTCCTCATTCCCAGGAGAGTGGATGACAACCAGAATTTATGTCAGGATGGTTAATGGGGGAGAGCAGAGGCAGCTCCTACCTCTCCAATGGGGAAATGGATACAAGATTTACTGTCCCCAAGAGCGAGAGTTAGAAGAAATGAAATAAGATGTAACTGTGTAATTTAAAGGTTCGGGCTTCTTAAGAAAAAGGGAGTTATAGGCTTTGTTTCCCCATTTAAATACCTACTTTGTGTTTTCCAGTAAATAGCAATCGGAGAAAATTAGACTAGAATTCAAAATTCCTTGTTGTCAACTGAGTATCCCTATTCACAATGATGTCAGAGATCTTTTTTTTTTTTTTTTTTTTTCTTGGTCTATGCTCCCTCTCTCTGATCTGTAAAATTGTAGTGTTTTTGAAAGGCAAAACACAGCTTCAATAGGAAAGGCAGTGTCCTGCTGTGTATTTCTGTATTTCTGTTTGTTCGCAATAACACCCATTTTTGGAATAGAGGGAACTTCTCCAAATACAGGACAACACAGCCTAGCCACATACTGAAAATGTCACCAGGTAGCATCCCCAGAGTGAACACTGTGGCTAATTGGCAAAATCCAGTCTTACACCTATTTGAACAGCTTATATTACATGCATGTACAGCTGCATAAATGACACAGCATTTAGATTTCCATGACCTAATAGGACTTGAGACATGGCTGTGATGGACTTAATTGGACTCTACATGCCCAATTGCTTCTTGTGGTCTTGTAGGACTAAATGTGGGAAAACATGGACTTACTGTGATAAGACCTTGTGTGGTCTACCTCCTGAACTAATTACTAAGCAGAAGGTATAAAAATATTTCACCCTAATTGCACTTGTAATGTTGCTAATTGAGACAAATAAAATATCCCAAATGAGTGATATTTTTTCATCTTGAAAAATTTTGGTGTCTGCATGGCTGAGAAGCTAAAAATACAGATCTATTTTTTCATGGAAACTGCAAGATTGAAATGTATATCCACAACCATGTCTTTAAAACTGCAGCTTGTCTTTTTAGAGGAACATGTGGAAATGGTTAAACTTGTAATTAGAAAAAGTAAAACTGTAGTTTGAAAAGTGCATGGCAAAGACTGTTAGTGTCTCATGGTACCTCCCCAGCTAACTCCAAAATAGTGACCTTCAATTGCCCAGGTAACATCTGACGCACACCTTAGCTTTCTGTGTTATATGTTAGCTACATATATCCAGCTCTGTAGCTGGATGTAGCATACCAGAAGAGTTTTTGAATGCAGTACAAAATATAAATGGGAAAGCAAGAAAGTCAGAATCGCTCTAAAAGATCATATTTTCAGATCTGCCTTGCAGGATATTTGGCAATTTCCTTTCTCTGTAGAAGTGGCTACATAATGAAAGTACAAAGTTCCTTTGATCTAAAAAATCTCTGTGGGATTTAATAATTTATATCAGAATTTAACAGCACAGTGGAAACCCTTTTTTATATACTGGAGTAATTTTACTTCTCTTTGTCAGAGTAGCTCTACTTGAACCAGAGACTTGCTATTAATGGAACTGAACTATATTTCAATGTCTCAGACATTTTGGTGGCTTTCATTCTACCATATTTCACTCTGGTCCCAGTTCAGCAAAGATCTTAAACACTTAACATCTTAAACATCTTAAATCTAATCATTTCAATGGGACTGAAGCCCATGTGTAGACGTTTTATAAAAACTGGGCCAGATTATGAACTCTTCTTTATGATGTTTTTGACAAAGAAAAAGGTTGAGACAGATCCTTTTTATTTAATTTTCTGTGGTACATTACACTGGATCAAATGTGAAAATAAGGCTCAAATATGAGAGCTGGAAAGAAAAAATCTTGCCATTGTAATTTGCGTAAGGCTATAATAATAGGACTTGTACATATCTGACCTAACCTATGGAATAGAGGCCCTCATTTGAGATAGATATCTGTGGTTTCTTTAGTGTTGGTGGGTAGAAAGATATATGTTTACAGTTCAATTTCCTCCTCCTTAATATAGATGCCTGAAACAGTCCAAATTTTTGTACTCTAGGAGTGTCTGTTGCTCCTATCTGACTATGAAGAGGACATGCACGTAGGCATTGACACTGTAGATATATAATGGTGATGGATCGGGTGACCTGCATCCTATGGGACATTAAGAGTACAGGGGAGAAGACCTATCAGACCAAGGTCCTCCATACCTGCCATCCTGTCTCTGAGACTGGGCAGTAGCAGACATGTAGGCAAAGAGAAAAGAAATAAAGGCATATGCAAAAATGTCTCGGTCTGGCAAATTTTCCAGTAATCAGTGGTTTCAGAACTTCCTGATCCAGAATTTCTTTCTGGCAAGTCATGTTTAATAACAACAGTTGATTTACCCTCCATTAATTTGTTCCCTTTTACATCCATGTATATTTTTGACCTCCATGAAATCCTGTGGCCATGAGCTCTATAATGTAATTATATGTTGTGTGGAAAAAAATACTCCACTTCAGTGTATAACTTACTCCTTAATACTTTCATTATATGTCTGCTAGTTCTTGTGCTATGAGATGGAGTGAATATTCACTCTCTGTTCACGTTCTGCCATATAGTTTATGACTTAAAGCCTTCTGTCATTTCTCCCTATCAGTCATCTCTTTCCCAAGCTTAAGAATCCTAATGTATTGCTCTTTCCTCATATGGAAACCATTCAGATCTAGGCATTGCTGATGTGAACAGGATTTGCAAAATCAGAATTCAAGTGGGTTTAGAATAAAGAAAATCAACAATGGCAGGGGAACTAGATTTCATTAGAACAAATCCTCACCCTAACAGTGTGATATGCAACAAAACCCACACAAATATTGAATGTTTATTAATCATTGTGGAGTCTATTATATCACATTTATTTGGCTATTTTGGATGCATTTTACATGAATTGAAACCAGTTATTGTTTTGGCTATGTAAAAAATAAATTCCTTCGGAAGGAAAAAAGAATGAACACACTAGGTGTGTCCATTTTTATATATGAGACCCTTCAAGTTGGAACGAAGGGCATGCTGACTCTTCGTCTCTGTATTAACAGTTACAAATCAGCTGATATCTGATGGTCATTTGGTCTTCTCCATCATTGTGAGGAGATTGTATTGTGACATGAATTGGTGGACTCAGTCCAATTCCTAATTGAACGAGTCATTGTTATTAACTTGCATTAACAGGAGAGAGCAAAGAGTTGAACATACATGAAGGTACTTCATCTCCCTTAAGATATTTTTGTGACTTTAAAATCAGTGGTGTAGCTCAGCTTGTGTACTGGGTTTATTCCTGTTATTTATTACCAGTATTAGTGCAGCCCCTAGAAGCTCCCATCAAAAACAGGGTCCCATTGCAGAATAACATGTTGGTTTCCAACATATTTTATGCACACATCATTCACTTAGAAGTGTGTTCTTCCAAAGCAAAACAAAACAATGTGTTTTTACATGATTCACTAAGCTTTGCTGCAAGAAATAATACAAAATAATTGAGCAAGACTGCAGTAACACTCCGATACTTTGTTATGATTTTTAGCTGTATTCAGCAGAATAAAGTGACCCTGGTTCACAAACTCCCAAACTGTAACTGGCAAAAGTGAAATTACACATTGAAAGATTTCTGTAGGGGACATAACTCTGAAGGCTGACATTTTAAATTGGTAGAGTTCATGCAAAGATACAATGATCTAAAAATGAATGCCCTTTTCTCCGTGATGTGTGACAGGTTCAAGTTACTGCAATTTTACTCTCAAAGGTTATGTTGGAGAAGAACATATTCACAACTTATCATCTGCATTCATCACTTGAATTTGTGTGGTGTTTAGAGCCCTTTGCTTATTAGCTATATAAAGAGGGGAAGAACATTATTCCCTTCCCTAAAGAATTCATGATTCGAATACAGACAAGAGTTGGAAACAGGCAGGTGGGGGTTTGGGTGAACGGACCGGCAGGCAGGCTCTGGTCTTAGTGCACTGGCAAGCGAATCCCTGTCAGGAAATACTTTAACCTTACTTCGGTGTTCAATACTTTAGCAGAGCAGTATTCTGCTGAGCTACTCTGCCTCACATTGGGGCAATCTTCACCCATGCCTCTGCAGTCAGCATGAGAGCAATTACCAGCTCCACAGTCATATAAAAGACAGAAGAGTAATCTATGAGAGATTTGATGACAGCAGGAGAAACACTCCTGAGAACTGTAATTGTAAGGGCTGACTGCAGACCCAGATAGCTCTCAACTGAAGGGCAGGAACAGCCCAAGAGTCAATGGATACTCAAGCTTCAAAGATAAGAACATGCTCTGATTTAAGAGCCTATTTCTGTGGGCAAGGCTGCAAACTCTCTACTGCTGTTGAAGACATCCATCAGCCCTTTGACATTAGTGGGACTAATTTCTGGTTAGAAGGGCAGCAATCTGGCTCAGCAACATTGATAAATTTCTGTTTGTGTATCGTCACTTTTTCAAGCATGCCCAGAAAAAAAGATATGAAGTGCATCAAATATCTCTGCTAATAGCAGAAAAATTCTATATGCAAGGATGTATAAGAATCGAATAAAGTTCTGAGGATTTACCTCTCCAGGATCATTTCCTCATTGTCAGCTTAGTTCAGCTCAGACGCATTTACATATCCTGACTCTAATGTCATTGTTGCCTGGTGTGGTTTGCATCTATCAGTCTGTATTACAAATGGGCATAATGGACAAGGAGAAACTGTCTATTTCCTTTTACGCAGAAGAGAAAGTAAGCTAATGTGTATTATAGAAAAGGTCACCTTTAGCCATGTTGCATATTAATCTGTCAAGTTCTTTCAGACTGGTCTTTTTTATGCTGTCTTAAGCTGGGTGTAATGCAGAAGGTGACATCATTTAAATGCAGTAGCACAGTTCACAAATTCATGCACAGTGAATGTTCCTTTTTCACCTTAATTTTATGTAACGTTAATTACTTTCTAAATGCCTACTTAATTTATTAACATCATAAACCAGCTAAAAAACTGAGTTCACTTTGCATAAAATGATGGACCAATTTGTTTGTTTATTTGTTTGTTTGAACAGAAAAATGTGAACTGCAGAAATTTTCCCAGGTGAATGGAGTGCTGGTCCCCACGGGACATTGATTCTGTTGCCCCTCCATCAGTGTTTAGATGTTCTGGGGATTTGTCCATCACCTTCAGCTGTGACAGTGGACCCTAAAGCTTTATTCAGTTCAGTTTATATGGGAGAAGATGCTGAGGGCTTGGTTCAGGGTCTTGCACTTGCGTTTGCTCAGGGTGGGACTCGGCTTCCTAAAGATAGGCCTGTAGTGACATTTAAGACAGCTTTGGGTATCCAAGACATCTGCATGTGGTGGAAGATATGACAATGGATTTACAAAGGCCTTGCCAGAGGCAGAGCAACAGCTGAAGACGATGTGGTTTATGACACAGTGCCTAAAATGACACTAGGTGCTAATATTTCAGTAACTATTCTTCAGCAGCCTAGCTTGCATGTAAAAACCTAAATGTAGGTATCTTAGTCTGGACCTGATTCTCACCATCATGAATACTTAGTTAAGCTGATTTACATGATGGAGCTGTAACTCTGGCAGGAACATCTTGTCCCCTAGGATGAGGAGAACTAGATCCCTCCATACCACAGTTTACTATGGCAGAGCACATTCCAGACTCAAGCTTGTGGAAGTGAGGCATCGGACACCAGGTGTTGCCTCTGTATCTTCTTCTCTTCTACTTTTCTGCTCCTTAATTGACTGCAAAACAGCTGCATATAATACAGATTAATACAACTGTTCTGCAGGTGAATTAGTATAACTGCTCTGCACGTGGAGAGGTGATATTTCCCATGACTGTTGGGGTTTCTACCCTGATTAGTACACATGGATTTGTATGCTTTTTGTGGTACCAGAATGAGTGTATCATAGGCAAAATGTGTGTATTCCTCTGGCAAAACATTTCACATAGTTTCAACCTGGGAAGTTAAAGACATCCCCTACAGAATAATATTTAATCTCCATGTTTCATAGGCTCTCCTGGAGTATCACCTGCAATATGCGAGAAGACAGTATTGAAAAGTCTGGCCTCAATTGAGAAAGTACAACAATGGTTTATAAAAATATTTGTTCAGTAGAAACCACTTTGCATTCAGGTTCTCACCAGAGATTTGATGTCAACAGTTAGAGTCACTAACAATTTATGGCTTAATTTGAGAGCTATGACATTAGAGCTATGGCTAGTAGCTACACTGACCTCTTTCTCTGCAACGCCACCGAGGACAGCAATCATAACTCAGCAGCCAGACAGTCCCTGCCATCCATGATAAAGTCTTTCATAAGTATGTAATGCTAAACTGAAAAATTAACATTTTCACGTTGGCTGCTGAAACACACCCTTCCAATTCCAAATTTTCACATCCATTTCACTCATAAGAAAGGACATGACTTTGGTACCTATTGGTCAGACCAGGATGACTAACAAATAGATCTTCCACAAGTAATTCCTGTCATTACACAATTCATGGATTAAACTATTAATGCTCTGCAATGAGGTGTCTGGTCTAATCTCAGCAAATTAATTTATTTTTCAAATTTCAAAGTGGATGCTTTTGAAAGAAGTATGCAATCTTTTGCCTCTGACTGCTATATCTAATAACCATATTTTTGGCCTATGTATTAGAGAGTGAAATAAAGGCTTCTGGATCAGAAAAGCCTAATTTTCCCTGATTTGAGCTAAAAGTTCATCACTGAGACAAACAGCAGCTCATCTTGATTGTGGAAGTGGCCCAGAATAGGCCTTTAGACACATCAATCACTGCGCTACTTGAATGTGGGGTTTGTGCATACTGTGTGTATGGAAGGTAAAAAGGTAATTCAATTGTATTCACCTTTTAATGTGCTGTACAACAAAGGCAGTATTACTCTCTTACATTACACAAGCATGGTGTCATGAGATGAAGCAGAAAATCTCCCAGGCCTGTTTCTTCAGTAAGGCTTGTGTTTTGGTTCATTCCCCAAAAGTTTCTGGCTTATCAGATGCAGACCAAAGTGAAAAGAAACAGTACAATGAAACCTGTTATAGATCCATACATAGCATGAATGCAGTGTGGGAATGAGACCAAAATGTATTCTTTAATAATGAATACTAAAGTCAACATTTATAATAGTAACAGGAGATACCGAGTTTTCTTTTCATTCAAGGTCAAGAGTTAATGTCATATTCTCAGCTAGGGAGCTTAGACACACAGTGCCCCATTTATTACTGCTGGAGTGTGTCAGTCGGAACGGCCGGCAGAGAGCATTAGTGCCTGGCACAGTTTCACAGAAATGAAATACTTGAAAAGACATGGTCCTGCTGTATTATAAAGTTTGATAATACTGTTCCTCAGGTAAAACTGCAATGTTCTTGATACCACATGTGCGCTGGCTGACCTAAAATCTTTGCTAAGGATTAACAATGCTTTTTTTGCTTTGTTTCCACTGCTTATTTTAATTACGAAAAGGAACAGAGTTGGAGAATGTTATCCCTTGTACCATTTACTAAGGCAAGATGGTTGTCTCTGTCCTGAACCTGCTATATTCCAAATCAATAAGCTAATAAGCCAAATCCATTTGTTCATCTGTATGCTTGTGTGCATGTATTCATAAAATGAATGACATTTGACCGTGAGATTTTCCAAACACAGACTTGGAGTGTCAACATCAGTTGGATAAGTAAGCAGAGCCATGTGCAGAGACCCACATGCATACTACTGTGTATACCACACCATCATGTAGGTAAAAATAGGACCTTAAATTAAACAAAAAGCTCCCGTGACTGTCCCTCCCCTTGTTGTTTTCATCACCATCTGCACGGCATCAGTGTTTTCATCCCACAATAATGTGAAATGAAGTTTTTTTTCTAGATTACTTCTGAGTATCTCAGTTAATGTTAACCCTCAGTTGACCAAGGCATCATTTACATGCTCAGTGTCAACTAGCATCATGTGCTTTTTAATATTCCCTGTCTCGTTTCTGCAGCTATGAAGTAATGGATTAACCAGAATTGCTATGTTACCCAAATGGCTGTGTTTGTACTCAAAAGGTTTTTGAAATTATAAGAAATCTTGAACAGAGGCACTTCCAGATGGTTTTCTAATATAATGATGTAAGGAAATAACTGAGAGCAGGTCAAATCTCTACTCATGTCTTCTGAACAACCACTGCTATATTATTCAGGGATATTCACATGGTCTACTGTGGATGCTAAAGACAGATGCAGGCGAATTAAAAGGCACACACAAGTTCAGGACACATCCTATCCAGAGCCTTAAGATACCACCTTAAAGAAGTGAAAGTTTTCAAAACCTACAGTATGTACCTAATTCAAGACTATTCCGAACTCTCCACCTGACTGAAACAGTAAATTACTGACATGTACCAGTAGATATCTAAGTTCATGGTAACCTTGAGACGTGAATAAAATCCCTTTTACTTGTTTATCCTCTCAAGAGAAGCATCAAGTGGTGAAGATACATCCTCACCGCTCCTCTGAGGTAAGGAAATGGAGAACTGCACAGGCAGGCAGCTCAGGGAGGGTATCTGCTCCTGTTGCGTGACTTTCTGGTGGGGACGAGACCACCTTTTTTTTTTCAGAGCATCACAGAAACACAGCTTGATTTCTGTGAGCTGGGGCCAAAGTTTTCTTTCTTTTTTCTTCTCTCCCTGCTCCCCTCCTTCCTTCCCTGCACATGGTGTCTGCTTTCAAGATTGCTTCAATAGCCAGTATTGTAACATACAGAGATGGATTTCCACCAAATTAATCTCAGCACTTGGACAGAAACTGATTATGATTCTTTGTAGTCCTAGAGATGACGTTATTAAATTAAGAACTGGGAGTGGAACGCAGCCAAGGTTCTTAGTAAGAGCATTGCAGTGAATGCGTAACAAAGAATATGGTAAGAGTAGGAGAAATGACAACATAATTAGTTTATGCCTTTCATTAGTTTCTCCAAGCAATCAAAGAAGTCAGTGACACATGTTAATTCAACTAGATCTCTAAAGAAGTAGCAAAACTACATGTATGATCCAGCAAGATTCTGAGGTGGAAAGATATTTGGACATCTCTTAATTGTCACCAAATCTATTGAAATATACCCATTCTTTTGCCAATGATTTCTATGATATTTGAAAGAATCACTTAAAGTTCTTCAGGTGGTAGTAATGCAAATGTAGTTAATAGGAATTAAAAAACTGCAATAGTGAATATAACTTATGAAGTTATCTACTTCATTGTATTATAAAATAAACTGATAATTTTTCATCAATAATTTTTGCTCAAACATTTTCTGGAGGAAAAAATTACTAGTAGAGAAAGGGCACTGATAAATCCTTAAATTAAACTAAGTTTTCATCATGCACAGTTTCTCATGATGCTCAGTTAACAATATTGCCCACAGCATTCCCATTAACATCATTTAGCCCATCACAGATGTTACAAGATTGAGTTTGTTCTAAAAACTATATATTATTTTTTAAATTGGTATTTAATCTCCAGAAACTGCATTTAGCAGTTATGAAAAAAAACTTATGTATGACTAGTTTGTAAACACCAAGCACTTTCAACTGAATCCAAAATAGAGGAAATCTTTGGACAAGACACATGTTCAGGATGGATTTAATTTACATTCCCTTTTCTGTAATTCAGCAGTCCAGTGTGTAAGGACCGCCACTTGGACTCCGGAAGGGGGGGGGGGGGGGGACCAAGGCTCAGTTTCCTAATTTATCTGATTTACACTAGGGACTTTCAAACACAGTCTCAGGCGAGACTCTCAAACATTGCAAACTAGATACATTGAAGGATTCATAATCTGCAATTTGTACATCCCTGGGGATAAGCTAAGTCATTCAGACAGAGAATGATCTGGTAAACAGCTAAGAGACAATTATCTTTTTGAAATTGGTTGTATCTACAGATATAGATTGAACATGTTGTAGATTACTTGAGAGTATTTCTCATTCTCTCTTGCTAGTGTTATGTCCATATGTCCCATATTCTAGCTGTGTGATCTAAGTAGTTGGCTGTAATCACTGTCTTGTGGATATTTAAGTGATTTAAGTGTAACTGCTTTCAAGGAGAAGAAATCATGAGAGAGCCATGTGCTCTGAATTGTCTTCTGAATTTTGAAAACCACAAACTACAGTGCCAAAGCTGAACTGACTCATAAAAGTTTTGATGCTTTAAGGTAGAAAATGGTTGCACTTTCCCAGTATGCAAAAAATATTTCAAAACATGCATCAAATTTTGGTATCCCATCTCCAATGTCTGTCCCATCCTAGATCCTTCAGTAGATGTGATGGAGGAATATGACTACCATACGGCTGTCCTGAATCTCTCTGCTCTTGAATTTATTCTGAAGGTTAGAAGGATGTAGAATTTGAAAATAATATACGGGAGAAAGTGGTCTTTAAAGTTCTTCAGTAACAGAAACACATTCCCACCAGAGGAATTGAACATCAGACAATTATTTTCTCATGAAAAGATTTTACTTCCATTGGCAGACTACACCTAGACAACACAATGGAGTGTTACTCAGAGAAATTATTTTCTCAAAACCAAATGGAGACTTTATAACAGATCTATACCAAAAGCATCAAACTCTGCTTCTAAGCTGAAGCAGCTTTGCACTGATTTTCCAGGGCTGGTGTCAAGGCAAGTCCACTTGCTCAGACGTCTCTGAATCACAGGCCATATCAGGGTTGCTGAAATGGCTCCACAATAACTCAAATGGAAATAGTTTTGCTTCTTGACATAGCATTGAGAGTAGTGTCAATTCATGTGAATAGCTGTAGGTTTGGGATTTCCTATGTCTATGTGAATCTTCTTATGCTTTTTTATATTCAATGAGGAGAAATAGAAACTTTTATGGCCCCAATTTAGCTCATCCTACTGAAATAGTTCAGATGGCTTGCTAAAATATGCCTTTTTCTGTCCATTTTACTGTAAAGAGAGCATCTGTTCAGCAGCAGGATGCTTATACTATACTTAGGTGAGAAGAATCTCACCTTAGTTGTCTCTCACTTGTTTTCACAACATTGCATACCAAGAACACATCACTGTTTTGGCCCTGAGTGTCTGAATACTCCAGGCAGAATTCACTGATGCACTGGAGATTGAATAGCACAGGGGAATACGTAGACGTGAAAGAATTAAAGTGACAATGTGGGTCTGATATTATGGGCTTGATAATGCAAGAAAGCAAATAAACAGCAGAACTGCAGAGAGAGAAAAGGTTCATATGTGCTGACATGTCTGTCCTGGCATAGTTTAGCATAATCAACCCTACTTGCTTTTTTTCACCCTATCCTTCAATCCTCTCTTCTAGAAACAGATTTAGGTATCCCTTTATCTCTGTGAGACTGTACTTCAGTTACCTTCACTAGTAAGTTATTTCCATATGTCCCTTTCTCTGAGGGTGAAGCAAACCCTGACCAAGTTCCTATTTGCCCCATTGTTACCTAATATTTCAATTTAGTCCCTTAGTTGTTCCCCCTTTAAGTAATAATAACAAAACCTTACTCTTTGAGCTTACTTTATATTTTCACTTATCTCCATTTCTTAATACTGAAAATTTCAACTACCCCCACCAGTTCCCATAGATTTTCTTCAATTTCTAAAAAAAAAAAGCTGTACTTCAGAATAAAAATTAAAAATTACTTTTTCCTTTTTTTTTTGGTCTTTATTACAGAGGGAAAAACTTGATCTTGCAAAACACAATCTTTAATCAGGTGACTAATCAAATTAACATGATATAGCACGCAAAATGTGAGAGTTTCTGGATGATAACTTAGAGAAACAGAGAAACAGGACATAGTCTCGTGTCAGGTAGTCATAACACACATGAGCTTCTCCAAGTCCATGTCCACCAGGAATAGATTGGAGTAGCATAATATAAGCAGGACCAGCAGGAAAGGAGAAAGGAAAAAGTCTGAAAAGCTTTGACATTTCTTCTTGGAAGGAAAACGTGTTTTAAACATTTTTGCCATTAGCTCTGCTGTTAATGGTAAAAAATCAGATTTTTCTTATCTAAAGAATTCTAGTGAAATAATAAAGCATTGAGGTACCAGAATAAGTGTCCTTTTTTATTTTTTTAAACAAAGATTATATTAAATATAATTCGTTTCATATAAACTTCAATAGGGATTAAAATTAAAGAGTTAAAAAGTTGAAAAGGGAGAGGAATAAGAAACTTTTTTACTGCCTGAATCTCTTCCTTTTTACAGTAAGCTTTGGTTTACACTGCATTCTCTCCAGTGGGTTACTGATGATTTATACCTGCATTTGTGATATTGAAGCGCTGAGAACAGGCTGCTGTTATGGTTAATACACTAGACTCAAATTCATTAAAATCAGACTTTAATTCCTGGTTTGTCAAAAATGTCCTAAGAAAGAACAGTCTATTAAGAAACAATGTTTCTGAAAGCAGATATGTGATCTGGGAGCTTCTCGACCATTTTGCTAAGTGGTTTAGATGATACTTTCTCAGATCAGTTTTCCTTGAAATACAGTTCTTGGCTAGATTCACAAAAAGATTTATAGGTCTTGCAGCTTTAGATGCAAAAAATCAAACTGAAGTCCTCATGGACCATCGTTTCAACGGGCTCCTAAATTTCTAAGGCCCATTCCTTCTTTTTAGCACAATACTTTACAACCATCTACAGTTCTCCGTAAGAATCTGCCTCAAACTTCATCTGTCCTCTCTTCTCTTCCATGTTCAAGTTTGCAGACCAAGACCTCCTGCCCAGTAGGGTTGAATCCACTTAGTGTTTTTCAACATACTTGGAATATGAGTAATATCAAAAAAAATATCGATGAAGCTATAGTATTCCCAAGCTCTGCTATTAATGCATAGCTCAGGGGTTGGGACACTTAAGTAGAAGTAGAAAGTCTGAATCTGGACTTTCTTTTTAGCTATAAGGAATTTGAACTTGACTTGCCCCAGCCTTTTTTTTTTTGTTTTTGTTTTTGGTTGAAACTTGCTCCATTTTACATAGAATAATTAAATATTAAATGAGCCCAAGACAGTGAGCTAGTTTACTTGTAGCCATTGTTCTACAAACTAGTTAATAATAAACCAGGGAATTATTCATTAGAAAAAGGAAACAGAGCCCAGATCTATTTTTTCTTCAGGTGAGTTCTGTATCTGCTAAAAAAAAAAAAAAAAAAAAAAGAAAAAAAAAAAAAGACTGGTTTTTCTTGTTCTGACCTAATTAATATTTTAAGTATCCCATGCAAAATACAGCTGTTTCCACAGGAAAGAAAGGCTGATGCCTTGCAGTATCTGGGTCATGCCAAGTACTCTCCTAGAGAGTAGGTGCAATGTATTCACGTTTCTGGAGGCAATGTGAAAGAACAGATTCATTTTCAGGCAAAAAAATAACTCCAAGAGCCACACATAAAATGGAGGGCGAGGCAGGGAGGCATGTCCTACAATTCTACAAACTCACTTTTTCTATGGCTGTACTTAGAAAGACAGAATCTGAATAGGACCCAGATCCTCAAATAAAGAGAGGATGCTTGTCAACCCCAAGCAGAAGGAGACCTTAGATACCAGGATACGGTTGTATCACGGGGGGAGGGAAAGCCGTGGACAGCAGGATCGAGTGCACCCCCAGCAAGTTGCCGATGACATCAAGCTGTGTGGTGTGGTTGACATGCTGGAGGGAAGGGATGCCATCCAGAGGGACCTTGACAGGCTGGAGAAGGTGGGCCCGTGCAAACCGCATGAAGTTCAACAGGCCAAATGCAAGGTCCTGCACGTGGGTCAGGGCAATCCCAAGCACAACTACATGTGGGGGGGGAATGATTGAGAGCATCCCTGAGGAGAAGGACTTGGGGGTGTTGGTGGAGGAGAAGCTCAACATGACCCAGCAATGTGCACTTGCAGCCCAGAAAGCCAACCGTGTCTTGGGCTGCATCGAAAGACGCATTGATCAGCAGTTAAAGGGAGGCAATTCTGCTGCTCTACTCTGCTGTCATGAGACTCCACCTGGAGTACTGTGTCCAGCTCTGGGGTCTGCGGTATAAGAAAAGACATGGAGCTGCTTGGAGCAAGTCCAGAGGAGGGCCCATGACCCTGATCAGAGGGCTGGAGCACCTCTCCTATGAGGACAGGCTGAGGACAGTTGGGGTTGTTCAGCCTGGAGAAGGCTCTGGGGAAGAGCAGCTTTTCCAGTACCTTAAAAGGGGCCTACAAGAAAGCTGGAGAGGGACTGTTTACAAGGGCATGGAGTGATAGGACAAGGGGGAATCGGTTTAAGCTGAAAGAGGGGAGATTCAGATAAGATATTAGGAAGAAATTCTTCCCTGTGAGGGTGATGAGGCACTGGAACAGGTGGCCCAGAGAAGCTGTGGATGCCCCATCCCTGGAAGTGTTCAAGGCCAGGTTGGATGGGGCTTTTGGGCAACCTGGTCTAGTGGAGGGTGTCCCTGCCCATGGCAGGAGGGGGTTGGATCTAGATGATCTTGAGGTCCCTTCCAACCCAAACCATTCTATGAATTCTATGATTCTATGATATAATTTTACATATATAACCTCCCAGTAGAATTTCATATCTTCTGCAATAACCCCATCAGCTTCCCACACAATGAAGAGGAAGAAAAAAGCACCTGAAAATGGAATTCAGAAAAGCCAGAACTCTGAGTGAAGAAGTGACTATAACCAGAAAGGAAACCCTTAGGAGAAGATGAGGATTACTTAAGCAGTAAAATCCTTCCATAACAAAAATAAAATAAACCACTTTTCCCTTCATAGTAAATAACTTAGCACCACGGACCTCTCTGACATTAGATTGATAGCTCAGGTTCAAATGTGACTTAAAGGATTTGAACCTACAAACATGCCTTCACTGTCTAAATCTTCAAACAATAAAACAAACTGAGGTGTAGCTCATGTTAAAACTTGCCTAAAATAACGTCTAAGAGAAAGAAGGAAAAAATAACTTTACTTGCAGTAACTGGGATACTTCTTGAGAGACAGATTTAAATCTCTACTTTAGTACATACTTACATACTTCATAAGACATGAAAAAAGTTTAAACAAAAACAGATTCTTGCCTCAGATCATGTTCCAGACCAAGGGACAGGACATCTTCTGACAGGAGGAGGCAGACTGTAAGTTCCTGCTTGTAGCAGCATGTGATGTGGGTGCACACCTCCACACCCTGCCTAAGCTACCTAGTTATTTATTGGTCTAATGCAGGGTGTGTCCTGGACCAGGCTTAAGCATCTCCAACCTTCAAGGCATGCACCCTTAGGAGTTTACCTTGAACACCTGTTTGTAGAGAAGAATTAATTGCCTACTGAAGTTACTTATTTCTTCCATTTCAGTATGGAGAAAACAGGGATATGCAGTTGAGAATCCTAGAAATCTCTTCCTTAAGCTCTTTGTGTCCTATAAATATAAGAATGATGCTTTGTCCTACCTTTGGTCTTTTTCCAGTTTAAGTTCTTTCTGCCCTACACAACACTAGTCTTGTGGTATTTCCCAAGCTTGAGGCTTGGGACAACTATTTGCTATTGTAATAAAAATACTAACAATAGGATAATCTCCTTGAATCAGTGATTCTCTCCATTTCTGACAGGTCTAGGCTGCCTGTGACGACTAAAACATATAATTAACAAATTTTTACATCAGAGCTTTTTCCTAATTTGGCAAACAGCTGTTAAAATATGATTATACGCTGTGAGCTGGTTTTGTTATATAATGGCTTTATAATGTTTTTACAGAAAAGTCTTAGTTTACTTATTCTTGATTTCGTTGTACCATGATTATATTTGACACCTCTGTTTTCCATTGTCAGCCAGGACCCAGAACTTTTGTTCATTTTACTGATCAGAATTCTATGAACAGTACAAAAAGCTCACAACAAGCTGGTATTCATTACTAGAAGAACAAAATTTTAAGATTAAATTTATAGTTTAATAACTCACTGATATTTTCACCAGGAATGTAGTCACTGTTGGATACCCAGTTAGTTTTTAAATTTAACCCAGGCATCAGAAATTACTGCTTGCTTTTCTGAGCTTAATCTGATTTATAAACTACGGAGGATACACACACACACACATATGCACACTCGCTATCATCTTACACAAAGTACAAATTATATGTGACATGACATTGCACAGTCTGTTGCTTTAAATCAATATTGTCAAACCCTAAGAGTTCAAAGCAATGGCTTACAGGAATTCCAGTAACACATATAGTGTACTGGGTTCTTTGACTTCTCTTCTTGAACTCACAGTTTCAAGCCTTTCTCAGTGATGGAGAAAAATAACAAGGACATTCCTTACCATCAAATGAAGTAATGGACAGCAATGTCCTCTTACTGACATAACACAGTACTTCATGCTCCAAGATACACATATTCATACATGCATACATAAATAGGAACATAAACATATACCTACATATCTACCTTTGAACCTGTTAACCAGCTCCAAACTGAATGAAGCAGTCCTATAAATAAAATCTTTTCATCTAGTATAAATTATATGTAGCTGTATGGAATCCAACAGATCTTTATCAGGTGACACTAAATAAAAAATTAGCCCGAAATCTCCTGAGTTCGTGCTTGTATGTAGTCTCTTATTATGTCAGCTGCTAGGTCTCAAACTCATGTAAATAATTACTAATTCTACTGATTCCATGATGAAAATATTTGGGTTTAGATAATCTTTAATTCTTGTAAACCTGAGGTGATAAAGAATGATATCTGTTCATGTTGCCTTCAAATTAATGTTCTTAGTAATGAAGTAGGATGCATTGAATCAATGTGTAAGTAATGGAAGTGAAGGAGTATCAATAGAACAATCAGTGTAGAAACAGTTGGGTTTTAAGCCACAGCTGTTAACTGCTGAGGAACTTGGTTGTAATGCTTTATAAATACAAAAACAATTTTTCCTTTCAAAATATAAAAAAATATGTGTTGAAAGGAAAAAAAAAATCTGACTTGAAATAAACACTGATTTTGTATTTAGATTTCAGAATATAATTTAACATCTAAATACATTTTTGGGAAAATAAAAAGGTTTTAAAATGTAAAAACCAACCAAACAAACCAACCCCAAAACACCCACCTTTTGCCTTCCTTTCATTCTCAAATACATTCATTTTTGAGGCTGAGACAGATTCTCCAGTTTTTGTCAGGTATAATATTTTACTGCAAGACTTTATTATTATTAAGCTGCTGATGCCTTTTAAAATTGTGTTCTTTCTTCTACAGACTGTAGGCATAAGGATTTCAAGAAAGATCTATGTGACACATGACAAATACAGTATTTAACAAAATCATGTAGGTTTTCCCCTGATGTAAAACCCGGATGTAAAATTGCATTGAAATTGGTGAATGTTTTTGATTTGACAAAATTCTGAAGAAGGGTTTTTGTTCCAGACTGAATGAAGAATTAGTTGCTTACAGAGCCATATTACCCAGTGACCCTGGACATAGGTCAACTTCATTTAAAGATCTATTAGCTTGATTTATATAATTAAGATCCTTACCATTTTGCCCAAGTAAGGACATTAAGATTGTGTGAGCTAGGAGATAAGGCTCAGTAAATTCCTATTCTTATTGACCTATCTGGAGAAGGCTTTAAAACACCACAAGGATCAGAATTAGGGTTCATGGATGCTTTTAGCAGACCAAACCAAAGAGTCTGATCAGCAGGCTGTGTCTATCAGTGTGGCTCATTGGAGTTGATAGCAGTGTTTTATTTCAATAACAGGTATAACTAACTAATCCAAGAGGAAATCTGGGCCAGCAAGTTTCAAGCTGTATTCTCTTCCTCTCCTCAAGAAGAAATCCTCAACATATGCTTCCCCAATCAGGGATCATATTCTCTTAGAACTTTAGGCTCAATGTGTTTCCATTAATTCCAGTCAATCTGTTTTAGACTTTTTCTTCATTTGTCTGGAAAGCATCCAATACTACCACATGTTTTCTTTTTCCTCCACATCAGTTATTCTTATGCTAAGTGGAGCTATGAAAAGCACAGAGAAGTTCCCAATATCACTTACTTCCTCTGCAGTCTTTTACCCTCCCACACTGCCTACTGTGCTCCAAATCCTTGTCTTCAGTTACATAGTTAGTTAAATAGGTTTTCCTTTAATCTTAAACTATTTCAAATGTAATCTTGAAGGGCATAATATTGCACCCATTGAAGTCTTTCCAATGTGTAAAGATGGCCCAGCTATAGAAAAATATCACCAAGGGGAACTCTGACGCAGTGGAGGGGATGAAGGAATTGAACTATAGGCTGGATAAAGATGACAGTATTTCATGAGTGACTGTGTTCAAATGTAGATGGCAATGTTGTACTTTTTCTGCCACTGGTGGTTTTTCAGAAGGACAATCTCTATAAGATTAGAAACTTGACTTTACCATCGCGTCCTTCTATCTCAGACTGATGGGACAATGAAATTACTTTTTAAATGGTCTCAGGAGGGCCATCAGTAATGCACTAAAGATCTTTGCCCCTCAACTTTGGCACAAAGCATTCTGTGAAGACTCCCCATTGCCAATTGCCTTAGACTCGGTATAATGGGACTCTTTACTTTTCACCTTTGCACACAGAGATTAAGCATGGGGAGCAAATGAATGGGGCAGTATAATCAGGAGATCCAACCCCATGAATATTTCCCTGGAGACTGTTATAACTGAAAAATATTCAAATTCCTAAAACCTTAGGGCCAGCACTGATTATTGTTTTTATTTCCTCTAGGCCCTAGCCTGCCTTGTTGCAACACCACAGAAAAAGTAGAAAGCATTCTAATGGCCAGTGTGGTTATACGGGTCAGCTGAGATTTTAAGTATTAGAAAATTAGAAAGAAAATGGAACTAAGGATTTACTGCTAAGGAAGGGCATAAAGGGAAGTGACAAAACATGCAAGAATAAAATCAGGAACACAGAGGTCCACAGTCAGTTTAAGGACATGAAAAAGCAAGTTATAAAGGTTGTGCAGATGCATCAGAATTCAGGCAAAAAGAAAACATTTGGTCCACTTCTTCTCACAGAAAGTGAACAAAGGACTGGATGTCGTAGATAAGACTGAAATATTCACTGCCTCCTTCATGGTCAGAATTAACAGAAAAGAGCACAGGAAGCAAAGAATTAAGCTGCATGATTACATTGGACAGTTATAAAATTCATTGAAATACATGATTTACTGTTGTACTCTTGCAACTCTGGATTTCCATAATTTTCATTTTATAAATTTCAATTAGGATTATCATAATATGTTAGTTAAGTTATTCAGCAAAACAGTAGTTTGAACATCAAACCACTAATCTGTCTTTTCAAAAGCAAATAGTAATGCTTTCCTATAAAAAAAAGGACAAGATTCAGTTGGCATGAAAGGCATTGTCAGAGTATTGCTGGTTTTCTCTAAACTGACTTGAACTTCTGAACTCTTATAAGAACCATCAAAATTTTACAGAACCTTGACATATGTATCCAAATCTGAATTTCTATATGTAGAAAGTTTCAAATCACCAATTAGATTGGAAATTGTGGGAAAACATTTGAGGTACTGGCTTTTGCCTTCTTGTATGTGTATCTTAAAATTAACTTTTTTTTTTTTTCTTCATCATTGTAAAGGCAAGAGTGACAAATAAATAGATATGCATTAGCATTCTTGTATAGTAAACTGATTCTGGGACTAGAGTCTTAAGAGAAAGTAACTCACATTATGAAACACAATATTTTCTGAGGAGCAGACACTGTTAGTCACAGCTTGAAAAATGTAGGAAATTTCAATGGTCCTTTCAGTAATTAATGTCACCTACCAGAGTTCTATGGTAATATTAATGTTCCAAACATTTAGCTCAGTTTTAATTTTTAGTCCCATAAAACATTTTCACATATTTTCCAAGCTAAAATAACAAAAACCAAAAGCAAACACTTGACTGCGTCATATAACTGATAATGCATAGATGTGTTTAACAAGAATTTTAAGCAACTGGAGTTATTCATATCCTTTTACTCCCGCTCTTTAGCTAGCTTAACTCCAGAGTGAAAAGCAAGATTTGGAATCACAGATTCACAGTTGATGGATTTGCTCACCACATTTTATTATGTTATGGTAGATTTGGAAATGGAAACCTTGCAAGCAAAATAATTTCATAACACTGTTAGGATTCTCATATACCTCTTTCCCACAGCTTTGATGGTGTTGTTTTCAGTGAATGGCATGCAATAAATATTTTGTGAAATATAGAACATTTCTGTGGTTTTATTAAGGGATATTTAAAAAATATACAGCTCCACAGCATTTCCTGAAGGATTTAAACTTGATTCTCTTTAATGAACAAGTAATGCTTATCAAAAACCTGAAATTTATTACTGTAAATTTTCCAGTGGTTATAAAACACCTTTTTTCCAGACATTTGCTTTAAAGCACTATTGCAGCGAAACATGTCCTGGATTCTGTATTTGCTTATAGGAAGCTGGAAGCCAGTGTATTGCTCTGGTCACCATTTTCAACTCTCAAAACTGATAAATTAAAAAAATATAATATTCTGAACAGAAAAAAAGTTGACACTTTCATTTCCATATAAACCAACTAAGTTTAAAAGAATAACGACTCAAAAATATTTTTAGAGAAAAAAAAAAAAAAGAAACACATAAGTTCTTGTTTCTTGGTCTAGCAAATTAATTCCTCTAATCCTAGAACACAGAGATGAGTCTGAATAATAGAGTCACGTTAGGCCAGAAGGAATCTCCAGAGTTCCTCTGATCCAACCCCTTGCTCAAAGAAGGTCTAGTTAAAACAGGTGCTTACGACCTTGTCCAGAAAATGTTGAATATCTCAACATACAGAGTCTGCAGAGCATCATGGGCCCTTTTTCCAGTATTTGACCAATTTCCTGGTTAAAAATAAAATAAACCAAATAAAATCTTAAGATCTAAGAGGGATTTCTGTTTTGCAACTTGTATTCATTGTCTCTCCTCCTTCCACTGTGCACCTCTAAGGTTCTGTACATCATCCCATTAGGTATTTTTAGACGTCTTTTCTTAAGGTTGAATAAACCAGTTCCCTCCTTAGAAGTCACATGTTTCACTATTAGTTTCACTTTTGTGTTAAAGCCTGTTATAAACAATGAAAAGTATAAGCCCTGATTATACAAGCTTTAGTGCAAGGAGGAAGCAAACAGGAACTTTCACCATATGTTATTCACACCTAATTAAATTAGCCTCTTTGCCTGAATCATGAACTCAGTCTATGTAAGACTACCTGTAGTTCAAAAGCCCCTGACATGATACAAGATTCATTATCCTTGGTGCTCTGCACAGCCACACCCGAAAGCCTACAACTCCAGTTTTGTTACTTTTTGTAAAATAAAATAAAACTGTGATAGAAGAGCAATAATTAATTAATTGGGGTAAAAACATAAAAATAAACCACATCAACAAACTTGTAAAATAAAAATGCAGTTATAAGTAAAAGGTCATTCTCTACAGTTTTGAACTAAAACTCAACCACAGTGGCACTTCAAAACCTGGTGAGAAAAGCATGTTACACATATTAAAAGTGTGAACTTCCAGTTAATAAATATAATTATCTCTCAGGAGGTCTTATTGATGAACCAGTACTAATATGAAAGGTTAGAACTCAGCAGAAGTCATGGCTGTGGTTCTGTCCTTTTTACAGATGTTTCCATAAGAAGTTGCTATGAACCCGGGTGGCTTTTGCTATGCCATGCATAAGACATTTTATTCAAGACCATGTCTAGGTGAGACTTGTAAATCTCCTCTCTCATATTTCCCTTTATTTTCAGCATAAGTGAAGCTGTGCAGTGAGTGCCAACAGAACTGTACTATCAGTTATTGCTTGTTGGCTATTTTGTGTTCTTTTGCTAACTGACAAAGCAACATCCAGTAATGTCCTGGTTTTGGCTAGAATAGAGTTAATTTTCACAAGAAGCTGGGAGGGGACACAGCCAGGACAGTTGACCCAAACTAGCCAAAGGGATATTCTATATCATATGACATCATGATCAGCATATAAAGGGGTTTGGCAGGGGAGGAGGAGTCACTGCTCAGGATGGGTTGGGCATCAGGTCCCAGGCAGTGAGCAAATTGCATTTGTGTATCACCCACTTTATATATTTTAAGTACTGTTGTTATTTTCTTCTTCCTTTGCTGTCCCAGTAAACTGTCCTTGTCCCAATCCATGAGTTTTACCTTTTTGTTCCAATTCTCCTCCCCATCCCACTGGGGGTGGGGGAGGAGTGAGTGAGCGGCCGCGTGGTGCTCAGCTGCCGGCTGGGGTAAACCACAACAAATAAATAGAAAATTATTCAGACCACAAAGTTTTTATGGTTTGTTATTGAAAACAGAATTGTTTTAATGAGAAGTCTTTATCTGAGTCTTTTCCTAGTGCCACAATAATAGAAACAAATACACTGTAGACAACCAGTAGTTCATTTTATGTACAAACTGGAAATTTCAAAGGGAAGTTGCAGCATGAACTGATCTTTACTTATTTAACAAGAAATATAATCTTCCTGGAATATGCTTTCAGGTCTGTGGGCTCATGAACCTATGAGGAAAAAGCAAATCCTGAGTAAATTAAGTAAAATTTAAAAAGAGATTTAGGAATGTACTGATACAGAGAGGTAAAATTTCAAGAAAATCAGTGCAGGTAAGTTAATTTATAGCAGCAGAAGATCTTGTCAGTATTATTTCCTACAAGAATTCCAGTAATTTTTTAAAGATCAAATTACTCTGTTCTCCTGGAATTGTATGGAAAATATTGTGACATTTAGAGAAACTTCTTGGAGAGATTTTCAGTATTTCTGGTTTTGGATAGGCTATGAAGCTCGTAAAAACACTCCGCCCCAAGCCAAATGTAGTAAATGTAGCAATACAAACACATAGCTGATCTTAATTTTCTTCAGTCTCAATGAAAAAGTTTCGGCTCCATTGACTCTGAATTCTGATTTACTTCTTTATACTGAAAATGTTATCTGTCCATCTGATATACACATATTCTTGAAATATATATTATATACTATATGTCTGAAGAAGACATTGAAGAAGTTCAGGTGTAGTAAATAATTAACCGCACAAAAAAGAGGCCTGTGATCACGAGAGTTAAGTTTTCTCATTAACTTGGCCTCTGGTTTAAAAAACTTGCATTGAAATTGTAGGCTCACTAAAGCCAATGGGATTGTTGCCATTGCTTTCCACAGCTCCGGGTTTTCAAACTTCCTTTGAATATACCTTTTAAAATATTCCAGTAGAAGCTACTTCTGTCAGATTGAAATTCTACCTTTTTTATTAGGATATGTTTATTATTATATTTTGCTTGGGCTTGAGACAGTCTATGGAATAAATTTTCAGAATTACCTTGTATTGCTCCTTGTTAGGTGACATGACAATAACTGCTTTTCCCACTGGCTGCTCTCCATACATCAAATAAGTTGTGCTGCAGTAGAACAATTGGAAATAAAGCCCAGTATTTTTCAAGAACCTAAGGGAAGCAGTATTCAGCCTTCCTTCAGAATACAATAGCAACTGTGCACCTAATAATCCCTTTAGGATCTTTTCATTATTTCAGCCTCCAGTTGATAAGCAAGTAAAGTTTTTTGGCCTCCCTTACAAGAAAATATTCTATAAAACTGAGTATACCTTCCACTGCAAAGGACTTCTTCCCTTCTCGTTTTCTAAGTTCCTTAATTTCATCTGCATTCCTCTCACCAGTGTCTGTAGCCAGACTGAGGAGTGCAATGTGTATCCATATGTGTTTCTAGGAACAGATTGCAGAGCCCATCAGGCTTTAAAACTTGATTGGCCATCAGCTGTTCTCTGAAATTGTGTGCTTATTTTTTAACTTTAACAAGATACAGAGAGGCTCAAAGCTGAGATTACAGTGTGCGCAGTTTAACTCTTTCTCTCCCTTTTTTATTTCACATTGTTTTTACGAGTCATTCCATAGCATCTGTAAGACAGGATCTTAGCCCTGGGTTTCTGCAATCAGGCATTCCCTGAAGTACTCTAAATTCACTAATGCTTACAAACATGAAAAGGTTAGAACAACATTATAACATCAGGGCCCTGTAGTCTGCTAAGTCTTTTCTATTCCATTCCTGATTGTATCTCTGTGTTGATGTAGCAACTTGCTCTTCACTACAGATGGTAGGGACAAAATCCCTCAGTGGAACAGCTTTCTGTCAAAAAGCACTGTTCCATCAAAATAAAAATGTTATGTGAAAATGTTTCAATTATGACTTTGTTTTGTTCAAAGGGAAAAATGGAGAGGGGGATGCACTGAAGAAAGGGCAGCCCTGGAGTCTGCTCCTCCTTGCCATAATATTCTCTTTTTTTTTTTTTTTTTTTGGGGGGGGGAGGGGTGGCTGTGACAATATACCTCTTTGTACAGGTATAAAACCCATATCAGGAGCAGGAACCCATATGTGGTCTGCTTCTATTAGCTGAGAGGTCTAACCAGTAGTGGTAGAAGAGGCTCACGCTGCCTCCGACCTCAGGATCCTTATGTCTATGGCAGTTGCTGCAGTGGTCCAGCTTCAGCAAAGGGGTGCAGAGGACATGGGCTCAGCTGAGTGGTTTGGGCACTTGCCTGGGAAAAAGTAACTGTAGGTCTGGGTAACTTTAAGTGAATTTATACACTCTGAATCTTGCTCCTTAAGCAATTTCAATAATCTTTTCTCATAAGAAGCACATGAGCTCAGCTCTCAGATATTTAATTTAGCCATGCATATAACTGAATAAACCCCTCCCCCCCACAGCCTAAAATGTCATCTAGTGGCAAAATATTTTGCAAATTGACAAAACCAACCAAACAAACAAATAAGTACTTCTTGCTCTCTGGTAGCATTAGATCGTGCTGGAGTAGAAATTACATATAGACTTTCACGAGTCCAAATAAGAAATAAAAAAAATTACCTTTGTTTGTGCTTGATTTTATTTTGATACATTACTGAAAAAAAAAATAACAAATCCCCCAGCTAAATATGGTTTGTTCCAGTTCAATATTTTTAAAAAGAAAGTATTTTTATCTTTCATCTAGTGTGACAAATATATATATATGCTTCACATTGTAATCTGTTAATCCATGGCTCTCACGCATTTTAGCATAAAAAGATTTGTGCTTATGCATAAATTTTCCAGTGTATTTTTTCTAATTGGAACATTGTTGCATTGTTAGGACAAAAAGTCTAATTAAAACAAACATATGGGATGCTCAGATCAGATAATTAAGCAGAGATCACTGAATAGAAATGTTATGCACCCCCAGTTCTTAATTACTAACAGCATGTGTTTAGCAGTGTCGTGGTTAAGCCCCAGCCAGCAGCTGAGCACCACGTGGCTGCTCACTCACCCCTCCCCTGCCCTCAGTGGGACGGGGAGGAGAATCAGAAGAAAAAGGTAAAACTCATGGGTTGGGATAAGGACAGTTTACTAGGACAGCAAAGGCAGAGGAAAATAACAAGAACAATACTTAAAACAATATACAAAACAGGTGATACACAAATGCAATTTGCTGACCACTCAGGACTAGATGCCCATCCCATCCCCTAGCAGTGACTCCTCCTCCCCAGCCAGCTCCTCCCCCTTATATACTGAAAATGACGTCATATGGTATAGAATATCCCTTTGGCTAGTTTGGGTCAGCTGTCCTGGCTGTGTCCCCTCTCAGCTTCTTGCAAAAATTAGCTCTATCCCAGCCAAAAACCAGGACAAACAGAAATTTAAAAAACACATCTATACTCTTGCTTATAATGATCCATGAACTATAATCAACTGGCTGGATGTTCCAGGATAGTACTGATGTCTTGTATGTTTTTGGCATGTCAGAATCTCATTTATAGTGTCTAGAAATTGAATCAAGCATGTCAAAGGGAATCTGAGTGCCTGTATCGTATTTCTCAAAGTTTAAGAGAGCAAGCAACATTCTCTTTACAAGCTTAATTAATGCCTCCTGGTCATTGAAAACGTCTTCCTCAAAACATGCACATTTACAAGAAACTGAGCAAGAGCGGATACTGACAGCAAATATTTTAAAAGGATCTAAAAAAAAAGTGAATATGTAAACTTTACAGAAAAATGGTGCATAGGCAGTGGATTCTGCCTTAAATTTCTGTTGCTTTTTTAAGGGAAAAAGAGGATGGGAGGGAGACACACATTCTATCCCAAAAGAAAAAAATCTGTAAAACACTTATAGCATTCAAGATGATCAGATATTGCTGATTATCCTCCCCTACCAAGATTCAGGGAAAATGGAGGCATCAACTATTTAGTCTTTGCAGGCATTATTTCAATCCATGGAGACATTAGAGATACTAAAACTGGTGTAGCAAACTCTGGGTTTTCTGCCAAGCCCAGCAATACTGATGCACATTGCAAGGAGTGGTCCCTCCAAAGGCTTCCATTAACAAGGAGGGAGGGCCCTGTGAAATCAAAAAGGTTGATGTTGATCATGAACTTATAATGGGGAAAATCATGTCAGGAAAGTAAGTTCTAAATATCAAGAAGTCCCATAGGAAATCCCTCCTGGGCATAGCCCATGACTTTTGACCAGGTCAACAAGATATAATGGACTACAGAGGCATAGAGATGGAGCAAACCTATCTGGTTTTAGGGTCCTGATTTCAGTTTATTTTTAAATTAGATACACATGACCTCTGTGTGTGTGTCATAGACTTTTAATAATCAAAATTTTGGGGAACCATCCTGTGAAAAAGCACAGGGAAATAATTTTTTTTTCATTTTTTTCTGCGACTACAGAACATAATATCGTAGTGTCGAGGCCTTATGTCAATGCCTTCTTTCAAAAGCTGCCATTGGTTTCTATATCATCTGTATTTAAAACAGGAATTTTGCAAACACCTGGAAAAATAAATCATGAAATTGTAAAAATAAAGGTTTAAAATGAAATAAAAAAAAAGACTGATCCAAACTACAGTGAACTATTTTTTCTTCCCCCACAAAAATGTAAGTGTGATTGGGTTTTGAGTCTCCCAAAGTTCATACAATCCCTCTTTACTGTTAAATTCTTTCATGCCTCAAAACTGCTCTAATATCACTTGAACCTGTTTGAACTCCACACCCAACTGAGCCTTTGGAAGCCCCTTGAATTTCAGCTCACATGAGTGAATATACCAAATAATTAGTCTGTTATTTTACTTCTACATCTTAAAAAAAATCTACGTTATGTCAAAATGGTAAAATCAATTTCTCCTCTTCCTATGGATTTTGCGTTGCATACTCAGTTTTGCGTTGAACGCTTTCATCTCTGTGCAAACAAGCAGTGGTGATGGTGCACACTCATCAGACTTCAAACAACACAGAAAGGTAAATGTAGGTGTCCTTGGGATAGCTGGCAATCCAGATTACATTTTTTTCTCCCTAAATTTTGGTCATGACTCACTTTGTTAATACAAGCAGTCTGAATACACTGCTAGAATTGCCTGCTTGAGTAGCACTGCCCACTCAGGGAATACTTAAATGAGTGAAGTTAAGTGTTAGAATAATAGTTTGCAGGATTAAAATACCTTCTCTGAGTGTTCCACTATCACAGTCCTGGAATACATAATGCCTTCCATAAAAATCCATCCAAATTTTGTTTTGTTTTGTTTTAAATTACTCTGTAGCTTTCCAGCTTGTTAGAAGAGGTTTTTTTCCTCAATTCCTCTCTCCCAAATTAATTTTCAACTGTAATTTTAAATTCCATAGCAGCTCAGAACAAAAGAAAAATGCATCACAAATCCTTCCCTCTAACTTTGATGAAAATTCAAACAATTAAAAAAGAAAAAGTCACATCCAGCCTCAGGATCTTGCTGCCACATTCCTACATGCTTAAATCTGTGCAGTAGAAGTCATCTGCTCATGCTGACCATAGCTATTGCAGGGGAAGTATTCACATGTACAAAATTTGAGGAGGCATAAATGACCACAAAAGGCCAGGGCTGTTGTGTTGTATGGGTGAGATGAAATGTGGAGGGTTTGTACAAATCCTGGCAGTGTCAGAAGTAGAAATGTCTCTATATTTCCAATTTCCAGACATACATCTTGAAGAAAGAGCATGGGGTGTCTCTGACATGGTGATATAAAGTGGATGGAGAGAAAAAAAGATTTGCTTATAAGTAAACTGCAAAATATGTGTTTTGGATCTGTACTTAACATATGCATACATCAATGACTATGTTTAGGTACATATAACCAAATTCATATGTAAGTATAGATACACATACATTGATTTGTTATGCTTTCAATATTTAAAAAAAATTAATTTGTGCATGCAAACATCCAAAGCTCTTTCTTGTAGCAGTCAGCCACTGACAATCAGTAATGAAGGCACAAAATTTGTCCTTTTATTGTTTTTTACTTATTTCTTTACTTTTTTCTACCATTTTTTTTCCTAAAGATCTTTTATTCAAACATAAGCTGTCGGCTAGTATCTAAGCAGGATAGAGACATTTACAAGTAAATAACCAATGTGCCAAGTCAAATAACATTTATTTTACCTGGGGAGGGGAAAATGTCAGAAGTAGAGATCTGTTTTTACAGTTAGAATATATTCAAAATGTTTGAAGGGAAGCAGAGTAATCTCCTGCAGTTCTCTCTGAACAGAACATACTGTGTCACCAGTAACACCGCCTCCAAAAGCAATAGTTTTACCTGTCTCCTCTTCTACTTTGCCCCCTCGGTTTTTCTCCTTCTTGAACTGGTTCACAGAGAAACCAGAACAGTTATAAATCAGTGAGCTTGCAGCGTACATTCAGATCAGCTGTCTACTGAGTGTCTTCCTCGGAGAGCACACAGTACCGTGAGCACCTCTGAAAACCTCCTTGCTGCATCAGTAAAGGTTGAATTCCCCTGAAAATCAGTCTGCCATGATCGGGATGCTTAGGGACCCTAAGCGTATGGAATTGCAATACAAAACTTTACAAAGCAGCAATCACTAGCAAAGCTTGTTCATACGGTTGTTCTCTCTGGAAAACTGGCCGGTAACATTAGTCCCTTGGCGTACACTTTTCATCTGAACTTTTCTGAACAAGAATGTGCCCTGATATTCTCCAAAATATAAATTATAAGAACATTTGATGCTTTGTCCTTAAATTTGTTCTTTCTAAAATTACAAAAAAAACCCCCAAACCAAACAAACAAAACCCCACAACTCAAAGTAACAACATTCCACTTTTTACAAAGTTATTAATATTATTTTAAAAGGAGCAGGTTTTCAGAAAATCCTTTATACTGGCTTCATTCTTGAAGAAACATTCCAAAATAGTCTGAGAATACTATTATTTTTAGATTGTGTTTAGTAGGAAAAACTATTTCTAGATGTAATTCCACTAACACACACTGATCTGTGTTCAAGTACATCCCTTCTTGCATTAGTGCACGGTGGCCTTGATGATGAAAGCATTATATTTCTTTATGTGTGTTGGGGAAGGGTCCTTTACTTCTATCTCATAATGTATCTGCCACAAGATATAATGATGGGATTTTTGACAAATACTTGTGTAGATAAACACATTTTAAGTCTTGACATATTTACATTAAATGAATTTTACATGTATTAGACTCTTTCCCGCTCATTATTATTTGCTGCTAGCTAGTTTGGCTTCCACTTGCTTCTTGACTCTTTCTTTCCAGACAATTCTGTTGTGACAATCACTCAAACTGAGGAGCAGGAAGGTGTGGTGAACAAGCTGTGTGTGAGAGTTTTATAAAAAGTATTAATAAAGGCAAATGAATTTAGAGATCAGAATTGCCCTCTTATCCACTGATAACACACATCACATGCTATTACCACAATGATTCATTATCAATAATTATTCATTACATTCATGATTTATTAAACTGTATTATACTGAGTATCTCTGTTTGTTACTCCAGCTCCTTCCCAGACATTTCCCTACCTTAATAGCTTGACATTATGGCTTCATAGCCAACATCTCCACGATGCATTACTATCACTGTTAATCTATGTAACTTCTAAAAGAATGTCCTGGTTTAAACCACAGAAAAGTGAAAAGACTCTAAAGAACATGGTTAATGGAGCTGCTGGGAACTGAACCACACTGATTTCTTCTGCTTCCATGCATCTTCCTAATCACAGCGCAAGGTCTCAGGAAATCCTCTGCTAGGCACCTGTGTACCTGAAAGGAGTTTTTCTTCTTAAATTTGGATTTTGCTTGGGTCCTGTTTGATTGGTTTCCTTCTGCTTTTCACTTTTTTTTCAAGTAGTTATTTGTCCTGCTCTGGCAATTTCTTAATCTATGATTTAATGTGCTGGTTTATTGGTTGAAATACCTGCTTTGCTTTAATAGAAGGGTTGTGGTTTTTTTTTTTTTTTTTAATGATTAGGCATATAGAAAATTCAGCAGCTTAATATCATAATTTCACTTTTTTAATATTGCTTTCAGCATTCATGGAGCTTTTAATTGAAGTTTATGTTAGTCTATAAATAAACTCATACAACCAGAACACCTTACAATCGGGGATTTTACTTTCATCCAGGTAGCCTGAAGCTTTGCAGCCTTGTTTCCACAAGCTCACTGACACGGGGCTGGGGCTCAGCTTGGCTGGAAAAATTCCAAGGTCCGTACAGGTGCTACACCAAGTACTACTGGCAATTCAGTGGGTGGCAATTTTCCTCATTGTTTATTGTATAGCACCTTCCTCAGGAACATACGAAAACCAGGAGGCATCGTACTGGCAGGTCTAGCTTTCAGACAAAATGGAAAATCTGAGTCCTGAAAATATACCATTATGCCAGTCCATTATACTTTTTGGAAGAAGGACTAACACACATTTTATCTCATAATATTTCCTTATGAACTGACCATCCTGAATCAATCACCTGAGTTCTAGTTTCGACTTCTGCATTCTACAGACAGATGAATTATGCTAGTCTATATAAAATGCATACAAGAATTAATGTTAAATATTGCAATTTTTTCTCAAAATTATGAGGAAATAAAGAATCAGATTCTTTCATATAATTAACTATTTGGAAAAAAATCCAGCAAGTTCTTTAAGTGCATGTGCAACACATAAGTACATCAAGCACTGAAATCAATGGTTCTTTCCCATGATTAAATGTTAGTAACATGCTGAGTCTGTATCAATTACAAATGGTATGAGTCAAATTATGATTTGCTGACTTGTATACACTATTGATCAGCTCATGACTTGTGTGCTCAGCAAAAACAGTTTTCAGCTTGCTAACTACTCAAAAGATTACTTGACATGGGTTTGTGTGTTTCTGAAGAGAAAGACACATGCTTTCATGAGCTTTTTCATAATCGTTGCACCAGTAGCCCACAAAGTCCAACATTTTGCCCTTTAATGTTGACTGACTTCACAGCTATGTTCTGCGGGTGCATTTCTGCCATCTAGCTTCATATTATATTTTCCACTTCTTTAAATTTCCCCTTTTCTTGATAAATACATTTCATAAATTAAATCAGTATGGCCTGACCCAGCACATATTAAAATGCCATTTGAATCAGTTCCAAATTCAGGTGCTTATAAAAACAAATTTGAGGAGCAACTGTAATTCCAATCCCTCTTATGTTATGTGGGCAATTTAAAATTATGGAAATACTTCCAACTTTATAGTCAATTTGAAATGGAAAGCAACAAGAGTTCTGGGCATGTGCTCCGTATATAGGGATTTTGCAAATAGAAATGCTTTTAAAAGTAATTTCCATGTGCACCCATTTACCTGGTTCTGTATATACTCCAAATGAAAATTACACATTTATATTTTAAAATTCAAAATACTGCCTTTATTGGACTTCTAACCAATAAAGAGAACATCTGTACTATAACTGCAATCTGTCTGTTCAATTTGTACTGAAGTCATGCATTGTATAATGCATCTATATATTTACTATTCTTTCCATATAATAGAACACATTTTTTGGGGAGAGAAACAGAGGAAGCTAAGCACTCGTTGGCTCTGTAGGCAATAAAAGACTATAATAAAATATATAATCTTCTACTTATGCCAATATATTGCTATTAGTTTAGCACACAAACCCCTGACATATAGACAGAGGCGTCTCTATGTCATATTTAGCTTTTCTTTGCTCTTTGCACACATGCATGTAGTCTCATTTGATCAGATCATTTTCTTGCCAGAGTGAATCTGTTCTTTACAGCCGATTGCCAGAGTAGAAGAATTAGGTTCAACTGTGATTTTCAGTGGTACAAATTCACTTTAACAATATTGCTGTTTATTTCTACATTAAATGAACAATTATTGTCCGAGTTTACACCCTAAGCAGCCCTACAAAATATGAAAGAATGTGTAATTAAAAATTAGGAAACAATTCCTTTATAGTAAGAATAAACATTTAGCAAACTAAAACTATCCTAAGTCAATATGATTTATATAGATCTTTAGATTGTTGTAATGATAGCTATCACTTTTAGTATAAATATTCCAGTTAATCAATAGGTGCAGAAAAAGGTTATTAGATCATCTCAATATGGACTTACCAGTGTGGACTTACCAGTGTAGACTTACCCATACATTTTCAGAAGTATCTAATCGATAATAGACAATTAAATTAAAATGTAATAAGAATTTAGTCCCTACCTTTCAATGAAGAAGCTGTGGTTGTACCTGCATATGAAAAGACATTGAAGAAAAGGTTGTTAAAAACGTGTGCTGGAAGGGCTCTTGTCTGGTGTAGATCACAAGAGCTCCACTGATGGTTCCCATGTGCCAGGTGTCACCAGTAGTGGATATCAGCACTCCACAGCAGTTGGGAAAAAACTGAGGCTGCCAGAAAGTGAAGAACCAGCACATTCATGGTAGTGGAGGACTGTGAAGTATCCTCCATGTGACCAGGCAGAAGTGTGGAAAAGCAAAGGCTTATGATAATACCGAGAAAGTAGCACAGGGAAGAGTTGTTCAGATTTTTCAGGAACTAAGTAATCTGTTAGAAGGTAAAACATTGGATACAGGTTTTGTCTAAACCAAAACGAGACTAAGAGGCTAAGGGGAAAAATTTAAACTGAACATTACAGGGACCCCAAAGGTGCAGAGAAGCTCAGAGTGCAGGATTATACTTTCTTTAATGACAAAGACTAAAAGTTTTATTCTCAGGTAGAAGAGAGTCAATAAAATTGTAAATGGTGAAGTCCTTGGAGGAAAGCATGTTCAAAAGGCAGTTAAAAAATTCATACAGAAAAAAATCAATCAAAGGCTAATAAATTTGAATACATTTTGTCCTGCACAAGAAGTTTGTAAGCAACAAAACTGGAAGTTAAAAGAACGGTTTAAAGGAATGTTTTTTAGAAGCAGTACTCCATTTTCATCCTGTCTTTAAATTCTTCCCTAGGCATCCGTCAGTGACTGTTGAGAGAATATGTGACTGGAAAGATTATTGGCCTACCCAAAACCAGCTTTGGATAAGTTTTTGGGATCTTTGTCTGCAGGTATAGCAAATACATAACACCAGAAGGCTTAATATCAAACAGGCATACTACAAACCAGAATGTAAATAATTATTAATATATATAAGTTTACATTCCCATAGGTCAGAATTCTTCCTCTAAATTAAAGTGGTTTTGACCTCATCACGCCTACTGTGAAATGTCTCATTTGATGCCAGTCCTTCCAAACAGAGATGTTAGTGAGGTGCACCGAGGCCTCTGCCACTTTCCTTCCACATAGAGGGGATCGTGTTATGTCAGCACTTCAGTGCAGTTGTTCTTTTGGCATTTTCGCTGGGTCAAACATTAGTAACACGCTCTTTCACATCATATAATAACTTGAACACAAAGCACAAAGTATATGGACTGAATGAGATGGAGCCTTGATCCCTATTTGTTAGAGAGGCTTAAAAGCCTGACTTTAGTATATGCAGTCTGAATTTCTGTTACCATCTCACCATTCCCAGCATTTCTTTGTGTGTCTGGGCCTCAGCTTCTTTCCTTCCAGCTCAGAACTCTGAACTGTGAAAGGTTCAGAGGTTTGTATTCTTCTGTCAATATTGTTTCCTTTCTTGAATCATAAACTAATGGACACAAGCTTAAACAGAAAGAAAGGATTTTTTTTTTTTTTTTAAATGGCATGACATTTTCTATTTATTTGTCAGATTCTTCATTAGATATTCCATCATAACCACAAAGTAGCTACATTTGTCCTCTGGGATAATGTCATTCAGCTAGTTGTGGAACCGCCCAGTAATTTCATCATTCCAATGTCATTTGGAATTTTTTAAAATAAGTTTTATTATTTTCTTATGATTTTACCCAGCTCTTTCCCAATCCTAATTTGCAGTCAGTTTTTGCATTTCAAAACTGAATTCTCAAATGTGAATTAAGAAAAAATATTTGAAAAGTACTTCCACTAGTTATGGCTGTGGTATTCCCCATCCCTCAAAGGCAAGTTCTGCTTCAGAATGTGTTAAGCCACTGGACTGAGCTGCAGTGGTTTTGTTCCTTTTATTGTCTCTTTATAAGCACAAATCTTACTGACTTCAATGGGGAGAGTCCGGTGACTTCCATGAATCTTTTATTTGGTTTATAAAAAGCAACTGGTCAGCACCATATTCAATCCTGCTGCCTGATTCTTGTATTAGGTCTTATCTTTGCCGATGAAGATGGCAGTTTCTCATGACAGTAGCTGAGTACTAGGGTAAAAAAAAGTTTATTTTTTATCATGTAGAAATTTATACTGCAAGAAGAGACTTCTACGCAGCTGTAAGTCGTTTCACCTTCTAACAATATTCTGTCATTAATTTATATTGAAACAGAAGGGGTGCAAATTCAAGGAGTCAGTCACCTGCAAAACTGTATCAAAATGCTCAAAGAGCAAAATCTAGTCAAAAGGAACATGAACATCGTCAAAATTTCTTTAGAGATTCTTAGCTTCTTGTAAAAATATACCACATTTATCAGTCTGCCATCTTTATTTATAGTCAATAGGTAGGATCCTTCACTTTATCTAACTTCAGAACACCTATTTGAAAATATTTTCCTACTATAAAACTGGTTTATAAAATATATGAAAATAGAGGATGTAAATTCCTTTTGAAGATTTCAAAACCAGAATAAATTTGAAATTTCAAAAATCATCAAAGTATTTCTTTTTTTTGACCAGTTGCCTCCATACTTAATCTTCCTGAAATAAGTAGTTTTTACAGCCTCATCTAGAGGAATTTCTCAAATTGAGAATCATACAACACCCATATACGGTTACAAGGCACATTTCAATGATATGAAAGAGAAGAAAAACCACTGTGCAAACTTAATTATGTTATTATTACCTTTCAGTTCATAGAATCATAGAATCATAGAATGGTTTGGGTTGGAAGGTACCTCAAAGATCATCTAGTTCCAACCCCCTGCCATGGGCAGGGACACCCTCCACTAGACCATGTTGCCCAAAGCCCCATCCAACCTGGCCTTGAACACTTCCAGGGATGGGGCATCTATAACTTCCCTGGGCAACCTGTTCCAGTGCCTCACCACCCTCACAGTAAAGAATTTCTTCCTCATATCTAATCTAAATCTACTCTCTTTTAGTTCAAAGCCATTACCCTTTGTCCTGTCACTACAGTCCCTGATAAACAGTCCCTCACCATCTTTCCTGTAGGCCCCTTTGGATACTGGAAGGTCACAATTAGGTCTCCCTGGAGCCTTCTCTTCTCCAGGCTGACTTCAACAGATTCAAAACTTATTAGGCTTTGACTAATTCAACTGATTCAAACTGACTCAGGAAGCAGATATTAGAATTAGACAGGCACACAGCATAACTGTTTTGGACATCTTTAGGTGCAATGGATTTGCTGAAGCTGCCAGCATCTCTGTGCTGACTCTAGAGGAAGACCAGATGATGAGTTAAGGCAAAATGACTAACATTTGAACGGTTAAAATTAGGGCGAGTTAAATGCCACCTACACGCTTATGAAAGAAATGTGAGACATGCTTATGAATTGTTAAAACCACAGTCAGACTAAAGATGGAAAGGCCTTGAAGAAAAAAGGGGAAAGCAAGAAGGAACACTTCAGCGACTTACTCAGCCACTCCATCCCAGACAGCCCTGCTGTGCATGATGGGGATGATTCATTCAGTCAGTCCCAATGCCAAGGAAAACAGCTCTCTGCAATCTGAAATGAAAATGAGCCGTCATGAAGTTGAGGAACAGCACATTTCCCAGGGTGGATAATATCCATGCAAAACTACAGAGGCAGAAAGAAGACTTTAAGACATTTGGATGATTATTCATCATTGTTTCTTTCAGAAGTGAACTGGATGACTGCCTTTCAAATGCTGAAGCAGGAAAAATCATGTAGTGTGGATATCTGAAAAAAATATCCCAGTGACTTGGACATCTAGTCCCACTGGATTTTTTGAGATCTGAGTGCAGACTATTTATTTAATCACACCAGCAGAAGAAAACACAAGTCTAACAAGTAACGTAGCAAAAGAATATTTTTGGCATGATGGCCAGGACTGGGCTGTCACGGAGGGAAGAAAGTTGGTTGAGCAGCTTAAGAGAGAACATACTGGGTAGTGACTATATGAGATGAAAAGAGATAAATAGGAGAGGCAAAGATTGCTGAGGAATTTAGAAAAGCAGTGGTTTGCCAATGGATATTTATATCAGTATGCCAGTATTATACCACGATACCAATATTATTGGTTTATCAATATATCAGGACCCATATGAATACCAAGGGATATATATATATATATATATATATCTGCAGTATCACAGAGAATCTCACCTCAGTTCAACAGTTAATTGGCTTGATTGTCTTTGGTGTATTATTGCTCTTTGTAGACATAGAGGTAGAAATGAAAATCTGTCAGCAGTTGTATTGAATGCACGCTGCTCAAATGGACTTAAAGCTAGGTTCACATTTATGTACAAAATAAACACGTGTTTATGCAGGAACCTGAACTTTATTGTAGAAATTGCAGCAATAAGATTAACTTAATGGCTATGCAGACTTTGCTACAATCTATGCTGAACTAAAACACGTGTATCTGGGTGACCTTGGGTCCAAGTACCTGCAAACCTGTTTGCATTTTATTTTGTGTATTTATTTTGTTTTTATTCTACTTATTTTGACTGGGTGGCATTTGTTTTTTGCACAGATGCCCAAGTAGTTTAGAGACAGGAGTAATATATAAATAAAAGTTTCATTATTACTATTACTATTACCAATGTCTGTAGGTTCAGGAAGTGGTCAGGAGAACCTTCCCAGATGTTAAGCAGAGTTTATATCAGTGAGGAATGAGCAGGAGAAAAGTGATGTGAAAGGAACAGCTGCAGAAGTGAAGGGAAAAATATCAGAACTATCCAAGGAATAGATTTGACACCTTCTGAATCTGCAACAGACCTCTGTACCATGGGGGAAAGCAGCATGATGGAGGAGTGTGTGATTTAGCTCCTGATTATTATCTTAAATTTTTAATGTCATCAGCCAGTCTAAGCCTCATTAGCATTATTAGGGAGAAGGGGGAAATAAGGGGCACATATGTCAGCATTAGAGGCAGTTCCTAAAGCTTCTACACATGATTTCTATTCTGCTGAAATATTATTTCCTCTGAACATGTTTGAGCCAGCTGCTTCACTTGGAGTCCAGGTCTAAGATAAGGTCTTTTTCTAGCAGTGGGAAGATCAGAAATTGAGTTTACTTGAAAGGATGATTGTCACTTAATACCACAGGCAAGCCTTCACATAAAACTCAGTTTATGGAACTACAGCGAAATGAGAAAAGTGTGACTAGATATGTGGGAAAAGGGGAGGAGTATTTGGAGACATGGCTACAAAGTTGTGTCTTCTAACAAAATTTTGGGGCCTGTGCTGTAGTTGATTATAGAGACAACATCTACAACATGCTTCCAGGGTTACTGTCAACGCCCTTTGGAGACTAAAATTGGGGATTCTCTGTTCACCGTGACCGAGTCAGAAATTCAGGTACTATTGTTGAGCCTGAGTGGACAATTCAGCATTTTTCTGAAATTAATCTTTTTTTCCCATTTATGATTTTTTTCTTAGTCACCTAAGTTTTTTTATGACTGTGCAAACAAGACACAGGCATGAGCCGGGAAGCGATTCACAAATTTACCTAATTTTGCATATGCCATTAGTTTTAATGGGATATCACATACGCTCATCTTCACATTTAGATCCTTTGCTGGGTGAGGGCCACTGATTGTTAACATATTGAAGCTCTGAGTCTTTTTCCAGGGGTAATATTTGTACCATGCTATTCTTTGACCTAATCACACAGTGATGTTTTTGTTTTCTGACTTCAGAACCTGTTTCTGCCTTCATGAAAACTATTAATTTTCTAAATGAATTTTCCTTTGAGATTAAACAAATCTCTATTAACATCCTGTGATTTGGTTTGTTTGAAAATCCACTTAAAACCTCCCCAAAACTCTGTCAAAAAAGTAGCTTAAAAAGTACAAGTAACTACTTCCTTATTACACCCTATTTCCTTCTCTTTTTACCAGAAATCCTCTAAAAAATGAAATAAACTCCTACAAAAACTGAAATTTGAGTGCTCTTTTTAAGTAAAGAAATGGATAACGCAAGAAACAGAAAAATAAGCTGAATTTAGTGGGATTTCTCCATATCTTTTTAATCAGCATTTATTCATACTTGGAAAACCACTTCCCTTTTGAATGCTTCCTTAACATTAAGGCCAGAAATTTTCATCAGCTTTTTACAAGCATGACTGAAGCTAAACAGCATACTTTATAACTTCAAGGAGATAAGTTTATTGCAGCTGAATGTGTCGATGCAAAATTGTGACGAAAGGAGAAATAATTTGTATAATCTGCTCAGAGATGCATCAAAAAGGTGAGCTGGTTGGTGCTTGGACTCAGAGCTGGATGTTCCCAAAGAATTTGGGGGACTGTTTGGTATTTTGAATGTCTGCTCCAGTGAAGCTTGTGGAACTTTTACCATTGATTTGGAGAAGATGATTTTGTACAAAGTTATTCCTTTGCAAACCTTGAGTCATTTGGGTTGTGATTTTTATATAAAAGTACAGAGTCAGATCAAATGTCCATCTAGCCTAATCTCCTGTCTCCGACATGTCAGACAGTGGACAGGTTGGGAGAGGGACACAGTATGAACAGAGCAAGGATATAGTGACACTTTCCAGTTATGGTCCTTCAACTTCCAGGGATATCTCCTAGCTTCCAGGACTTTCTATGCCAGAAATTGTATCCTTGTGGTTTTGGAAACATTACAGAAATAAATCCAAAATTTATAATGATTGAATACAGCTTTTTTTTTTTTTTTTTGCCTTTTTTATTTTTTCCCTCCAAATACATTTCATGATCCCCTAAACTATTGGAAATATGCACACGATTTTTTTATACTTGATCATGGACAGCATAGATATTTCTCTCTTGTGACTTATCATATGTCACAGGAATGCACTTCCTTGCAAGTCTCTGTATTTTCAGGTTTCTAGCAGAAGCTGAAGTACTTCAAATATATACAGAAAAAAGAATGTGTTGTTTGGAACAGTGCCCACCTTACTGCTAGAAGGAATTATCAGAAATCTCACTGGAAAACTTATTCTTGTGAGATTTTTTCCTCCATTTGTAATAAGATTTAGGTACTTTGTACTTTTCTTAGATATTTCATACTTAAAGGACAAAGATTACTCTTACTGTAATACCAATTTCAGATCAGATTAAGTTAAGATAAAAAGAAAAAATAAAAGGATCAAAGTTTATACCAAGAAACTGCCTATTTTACTGTTATTCATGAAGAATAATAAATTACATTCATATATATATCTATTTATATATAAACAGTCTGGACATGCGTCTGCTATGATGAAAAGATGTAGGTAGTACAGATGCATATATCAGACATAGTTTAGTTTTCTTCCGCATGATGTCATGCAAATGAATGTAGAACCTGGCTTCACAAGCAGATGGGAGTCAAAATTCCCACCAGGTCCCACCAGGACCCTGGAAGCCAAATCCCCAAAATCGTCAGATCTCTCTCCAGATGCAGAATATAACTGTCAGCCAGTTAAACATGCATTACTATAAGGTTTTTCTTTTTCTATCTAGGTATAATTTTACATTTATATGTAATGAAGCTATAAAATAGACACATGGAAAGGACCATTGTCTTCATATATGCATTCTCCATTGGCTATATCTGTGTTGGTGAAAGAAATGGACCATGGTCATTTCTCAGGCCCTGAGAGGTGGTGGCACAGCACAACTCACATCCACATTCCCCTGAGACACAAGGTCCTCTGAACACTGGCCAAGCATTGTCTAGGAGACAACTATGTGTCACAGACCAAAACCATGCCAAAGCCTGGGCTAATACACTGCAGAGATGAGCGGGTACACGTCCCTGAGCCCTGATCGTGTACCACTGTGGTACTGTCCTGGTTTCGGCTGGGATAGCATTAATTTTCTTTCTAGCAGCTGGTATAGTGCTGTGTTTTGGATTTAGGATGAGAATAACGTTCATAACTAATGTTGATACTGTTAATAAAGTTGATGCCAAGCAGTCAAGGACTTTTCAGCTTCTCATACTGGCCTGCCAGCAAGAAGGCTGGGGGTGCTCCAGAAGCTGGGAAGGGACATGGCCAGGAGCTGACCCAAACTGGCCAAAAGGGTATTCCATATCATATGATGTCATGCTCTGCATATAATCGAGGGGCTGGTTGGCAGTTGGCACAGTTCATGAACTAGCTGAGCATTGGTTCCTGGCTGTGAGCAATTGTGCTGTGCGTCATTTGTTTTGTATATTCTTTTATCATCATCATCATCATTGTCATCATCGTCATCATCATCCATAATAATAACAATAACAATAATGTTATTATTGTTGGGTTTTGCTATTGTCTTCCTTTTCTGTCCTATAAAACTGTCTTTATCTCAACCCATGAGTTTTACCTTTTTCTTTTCGATTCTCTCCCCCATCCCACTGGTGCAAGGGTGAACAAGTGAATGTCTATGTGGTTGAGCTGCCTGCTGGGTTAAATCATGACAGGTACTTATGGGCTTTTCCAACAGGCAGTAGCAATTCAGACTCATGTGGGTATTGATGATGTTATTAAAAAGAGCTGTAGGTGAAGATCAGAAATAATTCATTTAGTTATGTTATAACCAGTCCAACTGGAAGGTTTGGGTGTGCAAGGGCAGCAAGGCTATTATCTTAATCTATATGTGGTTTAAGAAAGTAATTTCACAACTAACCTTGGAAAACAGCGTAGACCTTGTCGTCACTTAGTTTTCTTTTAGTATAGGAGTGGGTGGCTATGTTTGTTGTGGAAAGCTTGTAAAATTAAACAGTGCAATTATTTTAATCTCCTAATATGTTTGGAATTACGGCTCATGGCTGTTCAAAACACTCTAGTCACTGGGGTTTGCATAACACATATGCCATAGAGTCAGCAAATGTCTACCATATGAGCAGCAAATGTAGAATGATAAAATAAATTCAAAAGAAGACCTTTCCAACCCTGAATACCCATGAGATAAGGAAAGCAGAAGTGACAGCTGTCTTCAGCAAGAGAAAATCTATTCAAATATTGTTTTTCAAAGGGTTCTTCTAAGTAAGGAAGATTTATTTTATCATGGGCATGCCAGAAATGCCATGATGTTAGAAAAAATACTAGAAGAGTTATCTGAGACCCAAAACTCCACCATACCATGAGTCAGTAATTAAAAAAAAAAAAATGGATACTTCAATCCTCATACACACAAAGGAAAAGAAAAAACATTTTTGCAGCATTTTCTCCTTTTTTCTGGGATCATTAATTTTCTATATCAATCTACAAATTAGATTGAAGCCTTTCTCCTCTATGTCCTAGCTCAGAGCTAGGATTTCTGCTCTTTCAGTTCACTAGGCAGGATTCAGTAAAATATTACTTAGAAGAAAGGCATATGTTAAGACTGAAAGGATGAATAGGACATCTACTTATTCACAGAGATATTCACAAAATTAACATTTTTTGAAGGCAGTGGTCCACCACATGATTCAACTTATTTCCTAAAACACAGTTCATGTGCAAGAATAGAATATACTGTATCTTCAAACCACAAGTATGGGATTGCACCCCATCAAATGCCCATTGCTGGCGTCTGAGGATATTATCAAAAAGTTCCCATATCACTCCCTAGTCTACTCTCGATCCCCTGGTCATCCATCTTGCACAGGTACAAGCTCTTCTGTGCTATTTTCCAGTATGAACTTACTTGTTCATTCATTTCCATTGAAGCTTTCTCTTTTATCTTTTCGAGAAAGCAGCTTTGTGATTCAAAAGATCATTAATAAAAAAAAATATTTTTCCTGGATGGATTTCTGAGCTCCACGAAACCAAAAAGTCTTCAAAAAATTTTAACATCTACAGAAATGAAAAAAAAGTTAACACAAATGAAAAGAGACAGTCACCAATTTTGAGAAAAGCAATGAATAATTTTCCAGAAAATGCCACAAGTCTTTTGAAAGGCTGGCAAGATCTTTCTTCTATTGATCATGATTACCGTGTTTAGAAAGCAACAAAGAATAAACTGAACATCACATCAAGTACTAAGCAAGTAACCTCCAAGGGAGGCTAAAGATAGATCACCTTCTATAAATTTACAACACAGCAAGAGAGTACAAATTCCAGAAATGAGTTGTTGAAATATGGCATTAAATTCCTTTATAAATCATTTTTAGTAGGGCTCTTACAGGTAATTAAGCAGAGGGAAAAGTCATAATAATTTGAATTAGATTTGGGTCTATATTTTACAATCTATTGTGTAATTTCTTAGTCTACAAGAAAAAAATCTGCCTGAAATTTATATTCCAAGTGAGAATAATATAGTCCGTAAGTGAAAGATAGCAGGAATAACTTGATGAATGGAAGCAAAGATATGATTGTTCTCCCTGAAGTTTAGGATAAAGTTTAGAAGATTAAATAAAAAAAAAAATATCTTTTTTTTTTTTTAATCTAACACACCAACAAACATAAATCACAAATGGCTGAGAAAGATTATATTGTATATGATACTTGTTTAAAATATTGCTTGTTTAAATCAGCAGCATACAGCCTCAGTCTCTTTAAGTAGTGTAGTCTTAGTAAATCATTCCCAAGGAGAGAGAAGAGAAGCTGAGACTCAAAGAAAGAAAGGACAAAGAAGAGGAAAACATATGACTGCAAGAAAGCTTTCTCAAAATAAGTGTTCATTTCATTCAAATGTGAACAATCAAGCTATTAGAGATTATCAGATATCTGTGGTTTTATACTCCTCCTTTTCCTCATAGGAACTGAATGTGTGTTGGAAAGTTAGCTAGTCCTCTCTGTGGAGTCTTGTCTGGGAAGAGAAAATATAAATACTAGAAGGAAAGACCTCCATAACAGTCGATTAGGACATGTCTGTTGTCTGTTCTGAGGGATTTAAATATAATATGACAAAATCAAATTACAAAGGAAGAATTCATTACTATCAGACACTAGAGAGTATAAATCTCTGTGTTTTACCAATTAATTAACAGAAAAGAATGATGGGATTAAGGAGAAAGTAATAAAGCTATTCAGAGATTATGAAGGCTGTTACTGAAGATGTGTTACATACATCTTGAATTTCATCTAACAAGGTTATACTAATTTTAACTCACTTCAGCCTAATGTTTTTAAATTGAATTTGGAATAATGTTTTGCATTAATGGCATTTATAGGAAACTGGAAAAAAACAGTGGCATTCCCATCTGTAATGTCCTGTGTGAGCAAGCCATGTGATGCTGCTAATCCAATGCTTAGCATTCCGTCTGGGCTAAGGTTTGTCTGTGCAGGGACTGTCTAAACAAAGACTTTTGCATATGAAGGACTTCAGGAAGCAGGATGAGATGCACCCAATAAATACATTTTCAGCCAAAGCAGGTGGAAATGGTGTAGGGCTTCAGAAATCCATCCACTAAAAAAAGTAAAAAGTGGAGTTTAACAGTGTAATGAGGCCAGGGTTTGTGATGGTGTCTTTCAAAAGAGGGGATCATGTGGAGCCAAGAGGGAAAGGAGAAACCCAAACACATTGGGGGCTTGATGCAAGTTCTGAGGGCAACTCCTAAAGACAGCTGAAGTCAACAGCAAGCCTTCTCATAGTTTCAGTGGCCCCTGGATGTATATTTGAACTTTTGCAGACCTACCAGGACTAAACCAAAGCTCTTGAGATTCAGTTATCATTCGTTCTGGCAAAAGTTGCTGTTAAATCCATTCAACAACTAAAATGAGACATTTCTAAAATTTTCTTGGCAAGTAACTGGTACACTGAAGCTGCTTTTTGAAACCATCAGCAACTGTAGTTCATAAGGATCCCTTAATGATATTCACTGGGAGATAAAAAGAGGGAAAGTATGACAGGGATTGAATATTTGAGAAGACAGGTTTAGTCTTAAAAAAAGAAGGAGGTAATTTTAACATTTCGATGCCTTCTAAAATGTCTACATATATCTGTGCATATACATATACACATAAATATAAATACATATAATTTGTGTATACATACACGTATATATCTACATTTACATATCTAAGACTATAAAAGCATTTTCCCAAATTATAACAAGTTTCTTTTCTCTGAAAACAAACCATTAAGCACTCTGCAAGTGTGCCAATTGCTGCTTTAAATAAAAAGAGAACCACTGACATTGTTTCCAGCCCGCCAAAACAAACCCACCCTGACTGCTGAGATGTAGACAAATGGGACATATGTGTGTGATAACCCCATTCCAGAGTAAATCCAGCCACAATATTAAGGAGTAATTTGAGTAATAAAAAAGTTTCATTAACTGTAAATCAAAACACATTTTATGCCTGGAAGGCAATTTTGAGCTTTCTTATTCTTCCTACCCCCTTCCTGTACCCTTCATTACAATATAATCAATTAGGAATGAGCTTGAACCAAAGCTAGGATGCCAAGCAGCCCTGCACACCAAAAGAAATTTGAAATTGTGTATAGCCAGTCAGTGGATGATTACACATTTCTGGCAGAATTTTAACCAACCCAATTAAAGTATGTTTTCATCAAAGGGTAGGTTTCACGTGAGTGGAATAGCTTTTGCACTTGACTCAATCAATTAGCTTTCTGTACAATCTCCTGCCCCTTCCCACTTGCAAAGTAGTGTGCTATATCTTTAATCTCCTGCCTAATGGTTTATGCTACAACATTTAATTCACATTTGCAGTTAGCCAGAATGCTACGGTCAGCAATCACAATTCGGCTGGAAAGCAACAATGCATTAAGCTGTGATAAATTAATCACTTGGAAACTTGTGAACATGTCCTAAGGAACTTATGGTTGCCCCTTAGCATAGTATTTTTTCCACTCTATCATTTTAATGGCTTTAGCCTCTCAGCACTACCATGACAAAAGTAAAGTCTCTTTTCTTTCTTTCTTCTGAGGCACAGAGAGGAATCGTTACATAGGATGTCTACATCTGAAAAGGAAATTAAGGCTGAATCCTCTGAATCTTAGGTGGGTTCATTAATTAGTGGGCGATCCTTCCTCTGGGGTTATATTCAGCCACAAGTTTTTAGGCATTTGGGAGGGGGAGGAGGGAGAGAGAGGAATCTTATTACCATTAGGAATAAAGAAGACCAGATTCAGATAAAATAAGAATTGGCTGAGGTCCCTACTCAAACCTCAAAGCCCTTCTGAGGTTTGAAAAAGTTTAGTACACTCCTTTTATTTTCTTCATTTGCTGCAAGGGCACTTCCTGATACTGGCAGGGACAGAACAGTGAAAATATCACATGAAAAGCTGTGGTTTGAATAAATTTTGCCAAGCGTACAAACTTCTGGTGTTTCTGTTGGGTTTTTTTAAAGATCATTTTTATTAGGTTTCTATAAACAGAAAAGTCAATACCAAGAAAGTACGCTCATATATAATAGATATCTGAGCATCAGGCCCAAAGAATGCTGTGATACGTGGACTAGACACAGAGCTCCCTGGGCTCCTGATTTGCAATCAAGCCCGTTGGGTGGACCCTGGCGTTACACAATGACCCCAGTAAGGCTCTGGGGAGTCCATGCTTTTAAGTGACATCACGTACTTAAAACCTTGCATGATAGTTGTCAAACATATGGAAAAAATATAGGGTGGAAAGAAAGGAGGTACAAATTCACTACCAACAAAATCTTTCAATTTTCCTGATGTTCTGTCAAATATGAATTCTGATGGTCATAGAAGCATCAAAACCACTTCTCGGATGTCTGTAACAATCATATGTTGATTATACATTTGTCAGATTATTGGCAAAATATTTTTAAGAGCACACACGTGCAAGTGCATTCATATTGTCAACGTCAATCTTCTCCTGGAAATTCAGAAAACAGAAGAGCATCTCCTTGTAATGTTTGAGTGAAATTGTGCTTTATAAGCATAACATCTGATATCCAAGAAACCCCCTAAACTGTCATGACAATTAAGTTCAGGTTTTTGTAATAAATTATACTCTCTTTATTGCTTTGAGGTTTTAAAAAAATAATGCATGTATTTAAGTTCTTTCAGAGTCACTGAATTTTACAGTGTATTTGACAGCAGCTTTTTTTTTGTCTAGTAGGTCCACCTTTTAGTATCCATACATGATAATGACAAGTGAGAGTTTCTGACTGAAAGATCCTGGCAGTTTTTTGGTATAGATGAAATGAATTACTGCTATCAGTCCACCATCTAGAAACCTCAGCAATTCAATTAGCACTAACTGAAATGGTAATTGATAATGTCAGCTCAAAGGCCGCAAAACAAATGAGCCTTAAATCTGAACTGTTCCTTTATCTCCAGACTTTAGCTTTATATCCTGGAAATGCTTATTGACACAGAAATGCATTTGTTGGCAATGTAATTCGAAAAATTACTGGAAGTATATAAAATAAAATGGGAGGAAGTATAAAACTGGAAGAAGTTGTGAATGTATAACTCTGCCCTGGTAGGAAGGAAAGCAAAATACCCAGATGCTATCTGTAATTTCAAGACAGGATTCATTTGCCCTACCTTTAGATGTTTATAACGTAAGCTTCTACTTCTAAACTAAGATTTCAATTCAGGTGTCTAGTAATTGGCACCTAGTGCCATTTTTGATGACTCATGAAATCCTGTCTGGTGTCCAGCTGCTGCTCCAGAAGGTCACAGATGTTCTGTGAATCCTATATCATTTTTGCCAGCTATACATGCATGTTTGGGATGCCAGGAAGCATCTCAAATGGCAGTAGATACCAGGGTTGAGGCAAATGAATCATGCCCATGGTGTTTTGACTCCTTTTAGGGGAGTGGAGATCTTAATTTAAGGAACCAGCTTCCCAGCTTCTGGCTGTAGTGGTGAGGGGTTGCCCACGTGTAGGTAAGCAGCACCATTTGAGGTGCCTCAGGATACCTGGCCTGGCCTCCAGCTGCCCTAGGAGGTCACAGTCTCCCATAACTGGCATCCCTTGGCAAATACCAGAGACAAACCTCAAATGGCACAGAATACCTATGTGTACAGCTGAAATGAGCAGATATATAACTGAATTTGGAGCTATATCTCACCTTTAATGCTAGGTGAAGTAAATCCTGCCATTTATGTCCTTAATTAGGAGTATCTTCTGGACGTATTCTGTGATTCAATACCAGGAATCTGTGACAAAAGAGAGGACATCAGTTTTCTGTACTGTGGATACAGCACTCCACTCAGCTTTGAAATTGAGGATGTATGAATGAGAATGACATGAGTACATGTGGATCTCAGCGGTTTAAGACTCTAACCTTAACCTCTAACCTTGCCTTAGAGGGTTATTTAAGCAGCTGAATTGGTTGGATTATTGATATAAATCTGTCTCTGGAATATCCATCCTGAGCTATCATGGTAAACTTAAACACTCAAATAAAACAAATAAATAAGGACACAGAGAAGTTAGGGTCAAATCTTCAGCTAAAGAAAATTCAGCAGAACCATGTGCCTGGCTAAGAATCTGTCCTTTTCATGGAAAATTGTCTAGCAGAAAATCCATTTGTGCAATTACTGAGGGGATGTAGATATACATGACACCTGGTGTGTTTCAGAAGTAAGCCATAGGACAAATGAGTTTCCTAAATTTGTAATTTATTGAGGCTGTGGTCCAGAAACACACTTAAGTGTCTGAGTATCTTTCATCATTGCTGTGGAAGGGAATAGTCCTGCAGTCCTGCAAGAGCTTAAACATCTTATTCTTGTTTATCAGAAAACTACTTTGTCGGGCTGATCTATTAAGCTGCTCTACTCAGCTGGAAAACACTCTGCACTTTCATGTCCTATGCCATTCCACCGATCTGTTTATTTTGCTAATTAATGAGAATGCTTTCAGAGTGGCTTAGATAGAATCAAAATATTATGATCTCTCCACTTTCAAGGTCTGGCAGAGCATAAAGCATAAACCAATATAGCTGACCAGCCAAAGAATAGGTTATCTGTGATAGACAGATAGTGTCCTGTTGCAAAACAATTCCCTGCCTGTGTGAGTGGCAGGATGGAATGTGTTAGAGAAATAAACCTGCAGAGAAAATAGGATATTATTTGTAAACACAAAATGCTCATCTAGGAGTTGCACAACCTAATCACTTCCTATGAATGCCACTTGAAAACCTACTAATAAACACAAAATAAACTTTTAAATGAGGATTTAATGATAAAATGACAACACATTTCCTAAGTGAGTCCAGCTTCAGAGAATATCAAAGCTCACCAAAGGTGTCAATATATGAATGGAAAAAAAGGTGTGTTAAAATTTTTTGAGATGGCAGAGACTTCAGACATGAAATTTATCTTGATTCACTAATCACATAAGCAGTGAATAGTTCTATATTTCCCGCATAACAATGGATAGGATTTTTTTCTGGTGGATATTAACTACACGTATAGAGAGTGTTATGTGTGTATTACAGATCTTTATAATGATCAAATCATCATAACACACTGAAGGAGTCTAAATATGAGCAGTGCCATATAAAAATAAATGAGACCATAGTGTGTTTTCATACAGTTTCTTCTCTGGAGGCAAGTGGGAGATTAAGTAACTTAGTGAATGACAATGGAAAGACAAAGCACTGTAGTAAACTCAGTCCTGCTGTAAATACACACAACCCATTGATGACCTAATCTGTTGGTGTCCAGAGCCATATTTAGTATGTGGAGGCTCCATCCTCACACTGCATTCATTACTTCTGTTTCACACTAAAGCAGCTCCATTGCTTTCACTAAATGGAGCATGTCATTTTCTTAAATAAGTGCCTAACCGTAAAAAAACAAGTACACATAGAGCATAGCGTGAGGAAAACAGCTTCCTCTTCTGATTCGTGCCTTTGATTTCACAAGCCCTATTTCTGTCAATAATCACATTTAGAGCACATCCGTTTCAATTCCCTGAAGCACTGCATTTATATGAGTGAACAAACCTCTGTTATCAAAACAGAGTCTTGACTTGGCTCCACAATTAAGCTGACGTAACACACTTGACCACAGTTCTTGAGAAAGTACAGCAGGTAGATTGTGTTGGGGCTGGGAATCTGGGATCCATGAGCTCACGTTTCAGGCTCAGATAGCAAAGCTGGAAATGTGAAGTTTTTTGCTATCAATCCAAGCAAGTTCTTTGGGACCTGGCTATCCCTGAGATTTGTCTCCTGGAGCTGTGACACAGAGCTTAGCCTCTCTCAAAGTTTCAAGAAATGCCAGGACTCAGGACTTAGAGGTGCAGGTACCTTGGGATCCCAGAGTTCCTACCAGAGTTCAGTGTTACAAGAAATGACCAGAGGCTTCACTGGCACATTTCTGTGTTCTCATTCCCCAGTGATCAACACTAGGTTTCTCTTTTGCAAACTGAATTTCCTGCCGGGGCCATTTGCTTGGATTTCCTTTCTACAAAAAACCTGGGCACAAACAGGAAGTTGCAAAATACCTTATCTTCTGGGAGACAGGCAGAGCTGCTATGTTCAGTCTAAATTGTAAATCTAAAATTTTCTGATGGATTAAAATAGGGCTAAAGGGTTTTGGTTTTAGTAGTCTATATTAAAAAAAAAAAAAAAAAAGAAGGAAGTTTTCCTAGTTGTAGTTATAAAAACAATTTTGCCACAACTACATAATTTTCATTATAGATCTTGATTCCATCAGCATCATAGTTATCACCAATTGGCAGATCATGCTATAACTGTTATTTCCTGCTAACCATTAGGAATTTTGAAAATACGCCTATCTCTTTCTTTGTGTCCAAACAAGTTTCATCAACCACAGAAGCATTTGTATCAGAAAAATGGGGAGGAAATCCATTAAGTCTGACTGTTAGGAGGAGATGGTGTTGAACAGATTCCTCAAATTAATTGAATGTTTGCAGCAACCTTCACATCTCTTAGTGGGTTTCTCCAAATGATGGTCCTTTCTTCACTCACAATGAACAAGTTGCATACTGCCGTACAGATGTGAACTAAATTGATGTGGAAGTAATTGAGATTCCTCCACGCATTTTAGACAGGCTTGGATTAGAAGTATCATCCATCTCTGCTCTGATCTCACGGCATGTAGAGTCACCAGTATGAGCAGTAATGGGTACAAATCACAATGTCTCACTAAAAACAGTCTAGATGATTGAATAAAACTCAACCTTACTCACTTGTGCATCTTTACCCAGCCTCTTCTGGGATAGATTTGCTGTGTTTGCATCATGGATGCATAAGAAAGGCATTCAGATAAATGGCCATACTTTAATGGTTGTATGAAGTGTATGCAAAATAAAAATAAAATCTCTGTTACTGCTAATCCTGCATTTAACTGAAGTAACTGAAACATGGAATCAGAGTTAGGAGAGGAATATACAGCAGGAAATAAAATATGTCAATATATATGCATTTAAATGTAGGAAAGGGTAGAAACATATGGTTAATAAAGACAATGTGACATTCCTCTCTCTCTAGTTCAGAGTAAATAAAACAACCCTACTTTCTTTCCAAGTAATCAATCAAACTACACCACAAGTACAATGACAAACCTATTGTTTCTTATGGCGTTCAGAATGAATGTGAAATTATGTGTATTTTGCTTGGCACAACTGAATCTTCTCCTCGAATCCCACCAACCAGGTCCCAAGCCTCATTTTTTTCTGTCAGAATACCCTGCAAATCATTATTTTTCAGTGAAAGGGTCTCTCTGAAATCTTTCCTGCACTTCTCATTCCAGGCATCTGCAGGGATGTTGTGTATTTTTTGGAGCATGAGGAAGTGCTGTCTGTTTTCAGCTCCCTTGCTGTCTATACCCAGCAGCCACTAGTCTTTTTAAAGAAAAGTTGGAATATTTCCCTTAACCTCCTTCTCCTTCTGAGTTTAAAATGCATATAAAGATATGTGAGAGTATATCACCTAAGGTATACAGATGCGAATATTAACAGATTATATACTGTCCAGAAATAAGGTGGCCTCTATTTTTGATCTCCCCCTCCACTGCAGCCTTCTGTTAGGAAGCAGCAGGAGTGGCTGCTCCACAAGAGGAGAGCCAGGAGCTGTAGTGATGGGCTGGAGTGGTTATCTCACCAACAAGGGGTACAGTCCCACAGTGCAGAGTAGGTCTGAGGACACTAACCTGGGTCAGCCAAATAGTCCAGTGATCATCAGGGAAGTCTGCTGTGATGAGACAGACCAGAGGTGAAGCTAGGAAGTCAAGTCAGCAAAGCAAGGTCAGGATCAGCAAGGGAGGCATGGAAATGTCCATAGTGAAGCCCAGGCAAGGACCAACACCAAGGACATGGCTGAAGTGCATGTCCTGGGGTAAGGAAGCAACAGGTGAGTCTTCTCAGTGTTTTCTCATGCATTTTGCTGAGTTTATGAAAGTTTGATCCAAGGTTACATGGCTTCACCATGTCAAAGTTGACCTTGAACACAGGCAGCTAAACCCCTAGGAGGGAGGTAAAGGATTGTTGACCCTGTTGATATACTTGAACCCTTCACACCTTCTCAATCAGCATACTGTTTCCTTATCTTTCCAAATGTCCTTCTCAGAATGTCCCCAGAATGGACACTGGCTGGCAAAAGCCCACAAAGGACATAGGTGACCATCGGTCCTGCACAGCTCAGTGGCTGTGGATCAGCTCTACAAGCCATGTTGCAGGCTTTTCTGGATCTTTTCATATATCTACAGTGATGGTACAATGAAACTGAGATTTGGCTCTGCGAGTCATGCTCAGGTAACTTTTAATGGCACTTAGGATAGGCTCCAGCAACTATTGTCCTATCAAAGCTCGAAAGTCAAGGCAGACAGAATCCCCTTATTTCCAGGGATGTCAGATCTCATGCAGTTAGAGCAGAGGGACAAGATCTGTTACTGAACTGCTTATCATAAGTGATCCACTTACCAATCATTTCTGATTGTGTTGGAATTCCATGCCATTGCAAATTCTCACCTCTATTTTAATAGGTAATTTAGACACATCCATTTGGAACCAAACTGTGGAATTCATTGCTGTACATATTCATGTAAAAACCTAATACAATAGCTAGTTCAAAACATAATACAATTATCACATTAATAGGAAACAAAGGCCAGTTTGGATCTGTAAAAAGTCTTCCAGTTTCAACATTTGTGTGCTCTAATCAACATTCAGACAAATTAAGTGAGATCTACGCAGTGATTATTCACACCCAGTCTGTCCTTTTTAAAACATTTCTTTTTGTCCAGTTTAATAGTAAAAATGCATTTAAACCATCAGTATTGGTTTTATGCACTGTGGTCATGCTCCTCATTTCTCTGCTTGGCTTCAGCCAGGTGTGGAAACAAACAATACAGAAAGGGACTTGTCTATGTAATTCGTCTGCCACTTACATATGCTATAATAAAATAATACTAAAAAGTAAGGAAAAGGACTGTTTACAGTAATGATGGCTAAGTGTTGAACTCCCGCAGTACAGTTTGTGAGATAGTGAGTTCTAGAAGAGAAACTCTTGAGATTTTGTGGGTTTTCTTTAAAATTTAGTATAGGAGCTGTGGATGAAGTTGCTTTACCTGGATGAGTCTCCTAGTGCCTTACAATGATATTTGATGTCACAATATGTTTATTTCAACTACATTAATTGTACGCAAACATTTCTGTTTGGTCACATTGGAAAAATAAGATTGCTGAGAGTCTTCTCTATGCTCATTTCTTCTTCCAATTTCTCATTTGCTTGAGGCAAACGAGTTTCCAAGAACCTTGTCTGTAATTAAAGATGCAATAATTCTTCCCAGAAAAAGCAATAACACCATCCAACAGTATCACTTTCCCACTTCTTAATTAACGTTCTGTACTTTTGTTATTCATTGACAGTAACCAACGTACACATACTTCTGCATAATTATACTGCAGGTTCATTAGGGTCCGTGCATATATATATACATATATATATATGTTTGCCATTTGAAACTCACATCCATCTAATCCTGACAAGTCATTTCAATGAAATGAAACTAGTCTTAAAAAATGAAACATAGCAACCTATGTGTAAAAGCAATTGAACATTTTAGGGAAATTGGACTTTATGGAGGCCATTATCTTTCTGCAGTAATTACAAAACACAAATGTTCATAATATAAATGTGGGAAAAGTACAGGAACAACTGAGATGATACAAATTATTGTGTAGACAATGTTGAAATTCTGCTCCTAATATTACTCAATGTAAATTGCAGTTAGCTTGAACTAGTGTTATGTTGGGATGTCGCAATGGGAATTAACATGACTTTTTAGCAGAAAAGTTTCTGCAATCAACAACAGAAATCAAAAGCATGAAGTTTAATGACTATGGCCTAGAGTTCATGAGCAATGCCTAATTTGAAATGTCCTGTTCAGCAGCTGCATCTGTCAGTGCACATCTTTAACAAAAATCTGTAGAGGCTCTTAGAACCAGATACAGTTTGCCTTAATTTAAACTTTGAACTGAGACATTTAAGAAAGAAATGTGTTCATGGTAGACTCATCATAAGAGTTAATGAGGACAAATAGACACGTGTAGAGGGAGAATTAGTTGTTAAGTAGATTGAAAATACCCTGGTGTGTATATGGAGTTGAAACACCCTCTGAAAGTCATAATTTTCTTTTGCCTATTGACCAGTACCTGAAGTGGAGTGGAAGGAATCCAGCCTCCAAAGTACTTCTTCTGCCTAACCAGACATCTTCCCCAGCTTAAATATTTCAGCAACTGTGTCAATTCAGAATTGTGTTTATGTTTTCTGGCAAGCAGGCGGTTTAGATTCTGCTCCCTCCTCAGTCTGGAAAATTGCAGCTCATTTCTCCGAAAAGTGACCTAATCACCTATAACTGAGATTGCAAGCAATTGCTATCTACTCCTCCTGCTGAGACTATACCACTGTGCAGAGACTAATACAGGGGAGAAAAAAAAAAAAAAACAACAACAAAAAAACCCCCAAAAAACCCTACAAAAAAACAGAAAAATGAAAGAAGACTGATTTTAGCCTAGCTATAACAGCATCAACCTGGATTAGGGGCAATGCCTTGCAGTCAAAACCAGGAGTTTCAAGTGTTTTGTTGTCTCATTGCCACCCAACCACTGATCTTTTAAACACATTTCCTTTATGGGTCTGGCACTTAAATATCCAGTTGGGCCTGGATATTCACATGGTACAGGAAACACTGGGAAAAAAAATCATCACCTAGGCCCTGCTGCATCAAGGACAGTGCAGAAAAAGCTATGAAAAATATCTTTGGAGACATCTCTTTGGTGTATTATAGTTCGGGTGTGATGGATTCCTCTAAATCTAGCCAGGAAGTTGGGAAAATTCAATCTTCAAATCAATCTTTGTGTTCTTATGTGATTGTCTTGCTCTAAGAAAAAAAAATCTTTGTAAGCTGCATTTTGTCACTTTTATAGGGGCCTTTTACTATTAAAATTTCAGTAACATTTATAAAGTAATATTATATGTGTTTTAAAGAGGTCAGAAGCACAGAAAGGTGTCCTGTCCCTAAATCCAGAAATTTAATAGTTCAGTTAGTTAATCATAAAAAGAGGGGAGAAACATGATAGATAAATTTCAGCAGTACTGTGTGAGGTCCCATTGTCAAATTACAGGGAAATGGGAGAATAAAAAAACAAACCAAAACAAAACCAAACAACAAAAAATTACAACCAAAAAATCGAGGACTATCTAGGAACATTTCGTTCAGAGCAGGACCTTGACGTGTAACTAGTTATAATCTTCCTGTGAAAAACAGAAACAAACCAGATTTCACTTTAGACACTTTCTAGGATATGCCAGGTGCTGTAAGCTATCCCCACAAAACAGCTAAAGAATGTTAGACCAGGATGATCCTAATAAAGAATTTAAGTTTTATGAATTGTCGCTCTGTTACTGAAGTCAGAGTTTTTAGGTAAACACATCCTTTTTAGTTTCAAACCTCTTTTTGAAAAAGTTGATTCTGAATAATGTTGCAGCTCCTAAGACATCTCTGTCCTTTAGGGTAGTGATTTTTAAGAGCAGGAAACTGAAACGCTTTCAAAGTAATCAGAACAGTTTCACATATTCCCCAGGGTTTCTAAGAAATATCTTGACCAAGTTGAATGAACTACTCTGAGTGCTGGTAAATCATGGCTCTAAAGAGAAGACTGTTAGGTAGTAGCTAATATTAGCCAAGAAAGCTCTGTGGCATCCTTATGTTTGAACCTTGAGTGTCCCAAAGAGTTTATAACATCTGCCTAGAATTCTAACAAGGTTAACTCTACCAAATGCTTGGTCAGCTTTTGTAAAATGAATCATGACATGATGGTAAACTAAGTATTCCACTTCCACAGCTTTATGTGCAGAGCACAGAGTTCAACTATAAATCTATCATCTATTTCCAGATACTTAACATTTATTTTTCATTCCGTAATCAAGAATTATTAGCAGTAAAGAAAGCCCAGTTTACTCTGTTGCTATTCCATGGCATCCTAGTGATGTGAAACGCAAGCAAGGAAGCAAGCAAGGGTTTACTGTCTGATACAAGACATCCAACATCCTTTCATAACATCTCCATGTACATTCATTTCAGTTGTATAAACCTATCTTTTAAAACTACTTCTGTAATGAGACTGGAGTGTAATACTCAACAGAAAACATAATTTAATCAGAGTAAAATGGAATTCATGTCTGATTATACTGCCTCTCTAAAAAAATCATTGCCATGATATGCTCTGGGGAATCTCTGCAAGCCTTTTCAGCCTATGTGAATATAAACTATAGAAGTTAGAATAATAAACAGCTAATTAACTGGTGCTTTGGCATGGTAGCTAGTGGATACTAAAATAATATGGAATTCTCACATGTCATATTGTCAGTGGCACTGGTTTTTTGGGAGGGTTGGGTTTTGTGTTTTGTTTTGTTTTGTTTTGTTTTGTTTTTTAAAGGAGAACATGGTGAATATTGTGAAAGCAAATTCAAAAATACAGAAGCACGGATATTGTATGGACAGTCTATTGTCCATAGTATTTAATTCAGGCTTGGCTCACAGAATTATCCAGGAACTGTTTGCCCTGAAGATTTTTTAGATGAGTAAGAAATCACTATGTAGAATTCAGAAGAGTGTTCATAACAGTATGTATATTTTTCAAGCCACCATTCATATGAACTTTTCACTAGGACAATTTCTGAAGACAAAAAAAAAATAAAAGTTGGTTTTTAATTCATTCTAAACACTGTTAAAATCAGGGGCACTGTATTTGTAATCTGCATTGAGGTTCAGTTTGAGCTCTTCAAGCTTCAACACTAAAAGCTATGCATGCAGTCTCAGTCAGCAGGATAGGCTCATTCAATAGCTCAGAAAAACAAATGGGGACCTCCACTGGGACATTCATCTTGTGATCTCAAGACCTGTCTTCAGATAGGTCAAATCATCTTCTAGAACTGCCTGTATCTTTGGACTGATTTTAAGTCATGAAAGTATTGACAAAATGGATCCCACCCTGAATGAGAAAATAAAGACTTCTAAACTTTTTTGTGTGTTTCAGCTCAGAAGTTCGAATACTGTACATATAAATTAGATATGCCTGCAAACTTTCTGGATTGCAAAACAGAGATATTAAAGTCCTTATTACTATGTATAACACGGGATGTGTGCTCATATTTTTGGGACGCTATCTGAAAATTAAATCCCACACACAGCTATGAGATGCACTTATCTTAAGCATCTCAGTAATCTCAGTGAAGTCCAAATTAAATGTGACTTCACGCTTAGACTCACAGGACCACAGAACTGTCGAGATTGGAAGAGACCTCAGTTGATCATCATGTCTACCCACCCTGCTCAAAGCAGGGTAACTAGAGCAGGCTGTTCAAGGTTGTGTCCAGTTCAGTTTTGAATATTTCTAAGAATGAGGACTCTACAGTCTCTCTGGGCAACCTTAAATATCTATTGTTTAGTTTGATATGTTCCTTAATCTTATTATTTTAATGCAATTTTGCAGGAATAACTACTTCTTTGTTAATTATATTCAGAGATATGGCTGCAGCTACTGCAGAGGTATTTAAGTTAGTTTTAAACTATTTACTTTGGATTTTGGTAGCAATGCAATAGCAACAGCAAAGGTGCCATTGGAATGAAATATTTTTGCTTTTGCTTCATTTCTGCAATCCTGACCTCTTCTGCGCTACAGAAGCAAGGCTCATTAATAACAGTAGGCATTGACAAAGTATTAGAAATCTTTCCATACTAACAGAATTCAGCCACTGATGGAAATGTAGCAAAAATTGTAAGGATTATTGTTCTGTTTCGAGAGCTAAATCCTGCACATGTCGCTTTTTTATAGGCATATTTTTGAGAAAAACACACTACATTGGTGACCTCACTGAGCAGCCCAAATGAAAGATGTTAGAGGAAGTCTGTCAATCCTTGGTCTGCATATTCATGTTCTCCAATAAACTGCAATCTCTTCCTCGTCATGACTCTCCTCCTCTGTGAAACATAACAAGTATCCAGCTATTCCAAATCTGATGCACTTTCCTGTGAGCTCCTTACCCAGCACTTCGCTGATTGCTGTCAATTGACTGTGCTGCTGAGTTCCCCTGAGTTTTCTCGAGCAGGAGTGGCCAGACAATTATTTTCATTATATGATCATGTGTAGAGAGGAGAAGTTGTCCTAAAACAAAAGACTTAAAATGGCTTATGAAAAAAGAAAAGCCAAAAAGGAGGTGCATTAAAAATAAGGAGAGAAAAAACAAGATTAATTTAATGGAGTGATAACAGATATTCAAAGTGAGCTAGTAAAGTTGAGCTCCCTTTGTAGTCAGTGGAAAGAATTAGGCATTTCTAAAGTTCAATTCAGTCTAAAGCAGATACTTGACACAGGTTAGATAAATTATATTACAAAAATGCTTATAAATGGAGCCCAGCGTGACTAGCTCAGCTATTGACACTATTAATGTAAATGCATAGATTTAGGTGAGACAAATCCCACCCTAACAGTCTGCAAGAGGATGTCCTTTCCAATTCTCTTTTTCTGTCTGTCTCTCTCTCTCTCTTGGGTAAGACCAAATTTCTGGGTGATCTGGGTTGTTGGGTTTTTTTCCTTTTGCAAGCTTTTAGATGCATTGTCATAGGAAAGGAAGTTACAATTGCAGCAAAAACTTTTTGGTGTATAGAGCCTAGGAATGTTTAGGCCTCAAAACACCCTTAACAGCATCAACAGTGGTTTGTTTTTGTTTCCTAGGATTAAAAGGAGAATTACTTTTATTTTGTTATGTAGACCTAGAACCAGATTTTTGGGTTAATCCTCTCAATTATCTGTATCGACTTTTTCAGAGGGAAATAACTAGCAAACCATGCTGTACTATGATCATATCATAGAATCACAGATTCATAGAGTGGTTTGGGTTGGAAGGGACCTCAAAGATCATCTAGTCCCACCCCCCTGCCATGGGCAGGGACACCCTCCACTAGACAGGTATCCTCTATCATTAGTTCCCATTCCTTGAATAGAGGGAAACTATGTGTGGATATAAAGACAATGCTGTGTTACCACTGTGCAGGGACAACATGAGCAAAGAAAATGCTGAAGGAACCTGTGTCCCAGCCTCACTGCACAGGAAGGGTAGCAGGGCAGTGAGCCCAGTGTTACCCACAGTTATATGGAGCAACAAAAACTAGCTTTGGTTCAAAGATTATAGACTTCCCAGGCCCTGAGTGAGGGAAAGGCTTATCTAAAGAGTAGAGGAGGATTCAGTTTTTCCCTGTTAAGTCATCCTGGGACTAGGGGTCTTCAATAAATTTAGCCTCTGCGAAATATGTCGAGTCCTACTTTGAGGACCGAAGGAGTATTTCCCTTTTTCAGGATGAATTAAGTGTTATGAAACAAGCAAGAAAAGAGAGCTACATGCAGAAAAGGATGCATGTCATGTTGCTACTACTTCTGGGCAAAGGGGTAGGTGAGCAATAAAGCTGTAATCCAGTAACAATGCTGAGACATGGGAAAGCACTAGCTAGTTCTCCCTCAAATGAGGTTATTTCATAAGGTAGATTGACTTTATTAAGAATAGAAAATAACATTTTTTTTCTCTTTAACTTTGTAAGTGCTCATGTTAAAGTGTTTCAAAAACTGTTCTTCCAAACCTGCTTGCTGAGAACTACACAATACCATATATACTGTGTTAACAAGCCATCTGACCTCTTTAAAATATGTGCTTATGTAGTCTAATAATATTAAAGAAGGGGATTCAAATACAAATGATAGACTGTTTTATATCCATGCAGAGAGAAAATCCAGTCATTAGGGATGAAGGATATGGGGAAAGACACAAGGCTGTGTAGGTCTGGATTACAAAACAGTTTCCAATTGCTTCTGTGTTTGGTGCTGTGGAATTTATTAGCTTTGTTCTTGTAAAGTCCTAGGAGAGCTGGTGGGGAAGAAATATAAAACTGTTTGAACCCACAGCAATACCAAGTGTACAGGATTAAACTAAAACCTTTTAAAAGTTCATATCAAGCAGACTCCATGAAGCATATAACTCTGATCTATCCTTCTCTGGGTAAAAATTCAGTGAAAGGAAAAAAAATGATGCAGTGTGTAAGTACAGAAGGTTTACAATTTTCCCTTCCATATTTGACATTTAAATTGGATGGACATGGGCCAAAGACTGGAAGAGTAGAAGTTACTTGGGACAACTTAATATGCACAGAGCTTTGTGTTCATGCTTGCTTGCATAGCTCCTGCTGTTGTTACAGAAAGCTCTGGATAATCTGTTATAAGACTCATGTACTTTAGCAATCCGTACTGTAGAGAGGTTTACTAAAACAAAATAATATTTTTTTGCTAGTAATGGCTTTTCTAAATGCCATTTTCTTGCCATAGCAAAATTACTTGAAAGATCTGACTTGTGCTGTAACTTCAGACCAAAGAAACATGGAGATATATATACACACACTTTTCTTATTTTCTTTCCTTTCTGTACAACTATATTATTTAAATTCCTTAAAACCAGTACTCCAACTGGCTGCTTAATATGGCATATTCTATATTCCATATTCTATATCCATTACTGAAATAAAAATATTCTGTGGTTCTTTTGCTGACCACAAGCTGAATCTTAGTTTACCATCATAAAGGCTTGTTAATACTTTGCTATTATGAAGTTGAAAATATCCTCCGTTTTATGAACTGGAGTACCTGTGGTTGGATCCATTGTCCATTTTCAGTTTTTGTTTTCTTCCTATGTATACATCTTCCTATTCCAGAATCACCAAGTGGTCTTGTAGTTTGCTTCTGATCATATGGCTGAGTGTATGTACATGTATATGTGCATGTCCATTCTCCAATTATAATGGTAGTAAGTATTGTGATCATGGTTAGATTTGTACAAAGGAAACACCTAGCAAAGAGAGGAACACTTTATCTCTCTTTCTTTCTTCACCCAAACAAATAGGAAGAATTTCTGTTCTTTCTGAAAAGAAAGCAAAGATCCTGATTTGAAAACTGACTGCTTGGGGTGGGATTCAGCCACAAATTCAGACACCTAACTGGAGGGTTACAGCAAGTTCTATATGTGAGTAAGGTATATCTAAGCCACTGTTGAAGTCCATGAGGATCTAGTCAATACAGTCAAGAGAGCTGAAGAGGGAGAGATGTCACACTAGCGTTAGCACATGATCAGCTTCACAGCTCTCTAGGCTCAGTTGACTTTGCTGACTATAGGTAGATTTCAGTTTCTTGAAAACAAATGGTTAATGCCATATCAGGCAGGATAGAGTGTGCAAGATAAATGTATAGGGCCTGCAGATAGGACACAGAATCTGTGAGATCAATACTCTTCTTGACTGGCAGCTGGAGATGAGAGGGAAACCTTAAAATAATTAAAATAATACTACCTCATTGTGTTTAGGCAGCTGAATTTCTCCTTAGAGTTGAACTGACTGATGGGAGTGTAGATATCTAGAGTGCATGAAGGAACCTGCAAAATCTGGAGCTGAATCCCACCTCTTGGACTTAAATTGATTGCATAGTCATAGATATTTACCGTCATTTGACATATCCTAAAATATGCTCATTATAGGACTGGAGTTACGATACATGATTTATTGGCAACTATTCACCTTTCTAGAGCTGTCTGGAGCTTAGATGGGCTGACCTTAAAGTATGTCTAGTGGCATTAGATGCATGTGCCAGCAGCTGAAATGAGCCTCATACGGTGAAATTCATGGGGCAAGACTCAGTTATGGTATCATGATATCTCTGTTGCTGGGAGAGATGCATGTGGACATCAGGCCCTATTAGACAATCGCTGAAGATACTTTCTTGCTGAGTGCTCTATGCTTTGGCTATCAAAAAAGTCCTTGATTACTGTTAAAGGGAAAAACATTTAAGACATAGAGAAGACCAGACACACTGCCTGATCCCGTACATTCATTTAGCACCTCTTGCTTGTTTTCACTCCTTTTCTTTTAGCCCTTCATAGAATTGAGCTGGAGAAGACACTGAACTGCTTTGTCTTTGACTCCTGGGATTGTCACGTGCGTCTTTGAAAAGAGACTACATTGAGAAATGAATGGAAAATAAGTACTACATTAGGTACCACAGTTCTCCACTAGTCCTGGATTTCCCTATTTAAACATGTAATACATTCTTACCACTTACCTATCATCTTTATTCCTGACTTTTATTAGGCTGGCTTCATCAATATTTTTCATGCATCTTTGCTCCTTTTCTCTGCTATGTCCTGCCCTAGACCTCTTGTCAGTAGTGATGCAAGATATAGTTTTGCAGCAAATTGGATGTACCAACACACAAAGATCACAATGCCACCTTAGCTACTGCTACTGCTTTTCTCTCTCTTCCACTTTTGTTGCAGCTACGTCAGCGCTCTGTTGCTATTCTTCCTCAGCACTGCCTCCGTCTATTGCAACACTGAGGTAGTGCTGCAGAGAGGAGCTGAACTGAGGGGTCAGAGCTGTGAGAAGTTCAGGACTTCAAGGTCCTATGATACTGGCCTACCTCATCCACAAGTGTTATCCAGGGGGATGCTGCCATGTTCTGGACCGCACTGCAGTAGGCATTGTACAAATAGATCTACCCATACAAAATGGCCTTATGTTACTCATGGTATCTATCAGGAGCAGTCCTGGCTTATGCCATGTTTGAGTCTTGTCAAGGCGTTTCTGAATGTGCCAATAGGCACAAGCCAAATGCTTTTAAAGAAAAATGTGAAAAATTAGACAGTATGCGTAGCCACAGCACAGTGCTTGAACTTGTTTAGTTGCTACCATAGATGCACCTTGACAGGTCAAGGCAGCAATGTACCCTTTCTTTTTAGTTGCATGACCCAAGAAAACAACTTGAACAAGCACACACAAACTGGCCTTTCAAATGACTTTTCTGAAGGCAGGGGAAATCAATTGGTTCAATAAAAAACAGTCTGAGGCTGGTTTTATCTGGCTTTCTTACTTGTCTACTGTCAAGTTGGGGAGGATAGAGGGAAACGGATAACCACACTGCTTTTTCAAAGAAACGAAAGAAGACATAAATTTTTTTTTTTTTTTTAAAAAAAAGAGATCATCTTCAGAAAGGATCAAATTAAATACTTATTTCATCCTTTCTTGTGACTGTAATTACTTGCTACAGCAGTATTCACTGATTTAATTGTTCCTAAATTACGTTCATAGAAATTAGTCTATTGGTCTGAAAAAGCCAGTGGAAATAGTCTTAATAGGTAAAGGTTACCATTGAACTCTCTTCTGGGAAATTATTTTCTTGAGTTCTCATGGTTGTCTGTGGTAATGTGGCAAAGCGTCTGGTGCATCTGGGAATTCAAGTATTAAGAATTTGTGTCAAAATTCCAAACAAAATTCATCCTTTCATTTAAGTCATGTTCATTTCATATACAAAATAATTATTTTTATTTTTCAATGGCTTTACATTTTTTGGACAAAATATATTCTTCAAAGATGGATAGTAGCACCTATTCCAAGTGCAAGTTTGATCTGATATTACTGGGAAATATGAAGTTTCCCTCCCTTTTGCCTCATTGGAAGCTTCTGCAAATCCTGCTCTCTGAGAGAAATTTATTTGGGAATTGTGGCTTGGTATATATTAATCTAGGTTCTTGTTAGTGCTCTATGGGGCCCAATCACTGTCATGTCTGATAAGTTTCCTTGTTATTTGCAGTGGCTATATACATAATCTTTTTCCACCTGGGGTAAAGATTACATTATTTATTGCTGTTTCTAAAGTATTCTAGGTGCTCAGAGTTACATCATGAAAAAACAAAACACAAGAAAAGAAATCTTGAAATTCTGCCAATATGTGTCTGTTTCACAGTGAGGGATGAGACAAAAAAAGATGAAAAACTCACGCTTCATTTTTTTTCTACAATTCCATAATATTCTGTTTCTTTTAGAACAATCCTCAACTCTGTGTCCCAAATGTGCTATGTACTCAGTGCTACATGGGTGCACATGTGTTGCTCTAATTTTCATTTCAAACCGTTTATATTGACAATTATATTCTGATTAACAGAATCCTGTTAAGCAAAATTGAACCACTTTTCTATCCCTCCTTGATTATTTTTTTTTCCCCAGTAGCATGATCTGATTTCCTACACCAGACTGAGCAATATCAAAGTCCAGAAATCATCTTCTTTTCCTTTGGTCACCCTTAAAATCTGATTTGACTGAAATAAAATTGGTAATGATTAAGTATCCAATCTACTGAATGTAGACCCAGTCATGCTGAGCACTGCTTTCCTTTCCTGTTCCTGGCTTTTACCTTGAGTTTGCTGTAGTGACAACCCTCCTATCACTTGTAACAGTGCTTGTTTTATCCCATCTGTCATCAGGTTTCCAGAAGCCGGCTTAAGTAAATCACAACTCTTTTCACCTTTTACACCCATTGTATTAGTTTTATAAGTGACAGAAGTGAGACTGAAGCATAACTAGGAAACATCAGCTTAGTCCATTTAACAGCAAATGAGGGAAATTCCCAGAAACAGAGATCTAGTAGTGTCCCAGTGTTTCCTGCACCATGTTAATGGCATGTCTTACCAGCTTTTCATATATATTTGCTTGCCTTATTTCATAGAATCATAGAATCACAGAATGGTTTGAGTTAGAAGAGACCTCAAAGCCCATCTAGTCCCAACCCCCCTGCCATGGGCAGGGACACCCACCACTAGACCAGGTTGCCCAAAGCCCCATCCAACCTGGCCTTGAACACTGCCAGGGATGGGCATCCACAGCTTCTCTGCGCAACCTGTGCCAGTGCCTCACCACCCTCACAGGGAAGAATTTCTTTCTAACATCTAATCTAAATCTCCCCTCCTTCAGCTTAAAGCCATTACCCCTTGTCCTATCACTCCATGCCCTTGTAAACAGTCCCTCTCCAGCTTTCTTGTAGGCCCCTTTAGGTACTGGCAGGCTGCTCTAAGGTCTCCCCAGAGCCTTCTTTTCTCCAGGCTGAACAACCCCAACTGTCTCAGCCTGTTCTCATAGGAGAGGTGCTCCAGCCCCCTGATCATCTTTGTGGCCTCCTCTGGACTCACTCCAACAGCTCCATGTCCTTCTTATGTTGGGGGGGCCCAGATCTGAATGCAGTACTCCAGGTGGGGTCTCATGAGAGTGGAGTAGAAGAGGAAGGTCCTTGACCTGCTGGTCATGCTTCTTTTGATGCAGCCCAGGATATGGTTGGCTTTCTGGGCTATGAGAGCACACTGCCAGCTCCTGTTGAGCTTCTCATCCAGCAACAGTCCCAAGTCCTTCTCCTGAGGGCTGCTCTCAATCCATTCTCCTCCCAGCCTGTAGTTGTGCTTGGGATTGGCCCCAATCCACGTGCAGGACCTTGCACTTGTCCTTGTTAAACTTCATGCAGTTCACATGGGCCCACCTTTCAAGCCTGTCAAGGTCCCTCAGGATGGCATCCCTTCCCTCCAGCATGTTGACTGTACCACACAGCTCGGTGTTGTTGGCAAACTTTCTGAGCATGCAATCGATCCCACTGTCCACGTTGCCGACAAAGATGTTAAACAGTGCCAGTTCCAATACCGACCACTTGTCACTGATCTCCACTTGGACATCGAGCCATTGACTGACTTACATCCACCTTCACAGAATCACAGAATCACAAATTAAAGAATGATTGAGGTTGGAAGGGATCTCTGGAGGCAATCTTCTCCAACTTCCTTTCTCAAGTAGGGCCACCTAGAGACAGTTGCACAAGACGTGTCCAGATGGTGTTTTTAATATATCCAAGGATGGAGATTCCACAACCTCCCTGGGCAACCTATTCCACTGCTCACTCACCTTCGTAATAAAAATAGTGTTTCCCGATGTTCAGGGGGAACCTCTCGTGTTTCAGTTTGTGCCCTTTGCCTCTCATCCTGTCACTGGGCACCACCGAAAAAAGCCTGGCTCCGTCCTCCTTGCACCCTTCCTTCAGGTATTTATACACATTGACAAGATCCCCCTGAACCTTCTTTTCTGCAGGCTAAACAGTCCCAGCTCTCTTAGCCTTTCCTCATATCTGAGGTGCTCCTTGGTTTCATATAATTGAACTAAAACCCACAAAGAACTAGAATTCACTATGCATATGCCATGAGATTTTTTTTTGGCTTAAAAATATTGCTACATTTGTAGAACAGCAAAACACCAAAGGACAGTAGTTTTTAATTAGTCCAATTGATTTGTCCAGTAGACTGCGTGAACAAGCTGAAAATCATGTTTTAAAAGGTTTAGACAAGGACTATGCATTGCATGATGCTTGTCTCATTTCAATAGAAACCTCTCCTAGAGCATCCCTCTAGCTACATCTTGTTGCTCTAGTCATTATTGTTTATAATCTAATATTTCAATACAGGAGGGAAAGGCAGTGATTTTTATCCTTAATGTTAAAACACACATGGGATCTGTATTAAGTTCCTTTACTTTTGTAACATGCAGATAGCCTAGGCTTTATTGTTCATTCTGTTTTGTGCTACTAGGAGAAACAGTTCATTTGTTGGTGTTTCACTGTGTGTCGGTTTTGGAGCTGTTTATTTGCCCCTTCTCACAGTAATGACTACCAAATTTTTAGACAGAAACATATAAAGCAGTCTCAGACCTACTGTATAAAAGGAGATCATTGCACAAAGGAGATCAGCAGTAGGACAAACTCAGGCCACTCACCCACTCACAGGGTACAATGAAATGGGCTTCTCTTTTAGATATTCCCTATTCTAGTTCAATAGACATACTTCATATTAGGTTTTTCTTGCCAGAGTATTGTAAATGCTGTGTTTGCTAGGAGCTCTGAAAGGCTAAAGAAAAGATGGGTGTGACCTAAGTGCTTCTTGTTGTACATCAGATAACGAGGTATTTACGTGGGGAGAAAAAAAGAAATTGCACATTCATTGGGAAGAGGTTGCTAAAAATGCAGGTATGTGTAGGAGTAGCTTGTTGCCACTGCTTGTGTAAGCTGTGGGAGGAAGAAGAAATCAATAAATCAATCTCAGTCTTGTCTGTGATCTTTTGTAGGGCCAGAAAAGCTAGCCAGATGCAGCTATAATGCATCCCAGGTACCTCCTAGTTTGTGTGTTGGAATTCAAGTCAGACTGTGGTTAAAAGGGAAAATAAAGCATTCCTCCACAAGCAGACATTTAACCACTATATAATAATTTTGTCCCAGAGGGCAGCTTGGCAAAATGCTATTAATAAAGGAGTGTAGCAAAGTGGAGAGCTTCCTGGCACAGCTTCTGAATACTGACTGGTGTTACACAGTTGTAACCGGAGCTGTTCGGAAATGTTGTGGTATGACTCTGTTCCTTCAGAAACCTAAATCCAAAATCTTCTGGTCACAACATTTGGTGAACATCTTCTACCAAATGCATTGTCTTGACTCCTGGCCATCTGCTCCATCCAGTGGCTGAGGGTTCCAGGCGTGGAAGCCTCTGCCAGGGAAACAGTGCGGGAACTGTTGTCGCTGGAAGTGTTGCATCTCCAGGTCTGTGGCAATATGTCATGAGAAACACCAGGGACAAGAGGGAGTCTAGGGACTCTGGTGACTGGAATACACCGACTGGGGAATGTTTAGACACAGGCAACTATGAACAGTTGGCAAAGGCAGCAGAATAAGGGGATAACATCATCAGCTCCAAGGGAAAAACCAAAAGCTCAGTGTGTGGTACGTGTTTTTTTCCCTCTGGACTGCTGGGGAGTGCGAGTAGGTAAGATTGCAGCTAGACAGAAGTTTGTGAACTCTTTTCTGTTTGGAGAGGAACTTGTACTTTGTGTATATGTACACCTTTGTAGTTTTCGCAGGATTCTGTTCAGAATAAGGGGCTTATCTGTCATTCAGTCACCACTAAATATCTTTCAAATGCCTCTGGTTCTAGGCCATCAAGGGTAGCACTAATTTGTGTTGCAGCTATCACTACAGCCATCCTCCTCAAGTGACATATCCTGATCCCCTAACATGATCAGATTTGTTGGGGGTTAGCAAAAGGGAAGAAGGCAGAAGATTCATTGTCTTCACTCTGCCTCTAACCTGACTGATCTTTTCTGCCACTGCTACAACAATGCATTTTCTTGCAGTTAGAATGAGGGCAAAATTGTGAAAGAAAGGATAGACAACAAAGTATGCGATGCCATAAATGTACAACTTGATAGAAAAGGCATACCAAGCACCTCTTTACTTCAGAAGGCTTGGATTCATAATTCTTTGAAGCTCCCACTCTGACTGCCATTGTTGGGCACTGTACACTTTATGATATGGGTTTAGAAAGGACCACTGTTTTTTCTTTGTATTGTATAGGGCAGTGAATCTCCCTTGATCACTCCTGCATTGTAATTTCTGTATCACCTACAGCATACATATCTCTTAAACATTGTTCATACGTTAAATATTTCACATTAGATATTTTGCCACATCTTTCAGTGAACTATTGGAATGGTTATTTACTTACACTGCTGAAAATGCATGCCTGTGTGAATTTCTAGTCTGAATTTGCCTAGGATTTGCTTCTGGCTGTTAGATCTCACACACGCTATTTCTGATCTGTTAAAAATATGTCAGAAATCTCTCCCTCCACAGCACCTCGCAATACCGGTTCTCAAGACAGCAACATATCAAAGAAAAAGATCTCTTTAACTGTTTGTGGTACAGGTACCTTATATTCTGAGTCTGAGTTTTTCTCCTACTTTCAATCAGCAGTCTCAAACCTATCCAGCCAAAGCTCTCCATGAACAACAGCTCTCGTGAGCCTTGTGCCTCACCTGACTTCTGGTGCAAGACAGGGGCAAAAAAAAATAGATGTGAAAATTAGCTCTCTGGACACATTTGCCTCCCCACCTTATCTGCAGAGGGAGCCTGGTGAGCTAGGGAGACTAAGCAGCTTTTAGAAAGCTGAATATAAGTGAGAGGGATCCCACTTTACAAGACACAGACTGTTCAAAAGGACAGCTAGTACTTAGATACCACAGTGATTGGCACTCTCCACTGAAAATATAGGGAACAGGTCCAGTATGCCTAAAAACCTTGCTTCCTGGCTGTCAGCTGTGACATTTTAAAGCACCAGCATTGTACATGCACTAGGGAGACCCTTGGGAACCCAGAAATTTCTGACTGCAGCATAACCGAGCGATCCATGAATAACTTGCTGTTACTTAGGTTCACTTAACTTTCCAGCCCAGATCTGTTCAGGCCCGTACAGCAGTCAGAGGCCCTTGATTCAGCCGAACAATAGCATCACGGGATGTACCCATGGCACTGTGAGGGCTGACCACAACCACTGAGGGATGTGTGCCCACGCATGGCTGGCTAAATGAGAGGGAGACATTGGCACCGGCAGGCTGAGGATCCAGATGTGCGCCTACAGCCCTAAGGAGTCTAAGATAGGAACGGAAGGAAGGGGACCCGACGTGAGCCACAAAACCAGGCGGTGACCTCACAGTGTTTATAGTGGAAAGTTAATGACTTAGGAGAAAAACAAGACTGCAGCCTTATTATGAGCACAGTTTTCAATGTCGTCGTACATGGTGAACACTAGATATGGTGAGGGCGTCTGCGCTTGCATTTTGTGGCAGAGTTTGATAATATGTCTTTCTAAATGTCTTAGAACAAAAAAAAAAAGTTGACCCTGATTCTCTTCTCAAGGATCTCTCCAAGATCAGCCTTCAGTGAAGCATTGTGTACTTGAGAATGACCAGGGATGTCCAGGGCAGGGTGGAGTTCAGAGAACAGCGGGTAGCTGAAAGGCTGAAAGGAAGCGCCTGATTCCAAAGCCCTGGAGAAGCAAGCCAAAAACTCAGTGGAACCAGGCCATAGCTAGAGCGAATCTGCCTGTTGTCACCACCTGCAACTAATTTAGATTCTGAAGGCCTGCTGGGACCTCAAGGCAACCCATTGCTATGTTTGACCATTTTAGTCAGAGAAAAGCTGTCCTTTTGTTGTAGGTGTTTTGCCATTTTTAAAGTGAAAATTTCACTGTAGGGCAGTATCCAGAGAGGCAGCATTCTGATTCAGTAGGCTGCAGAATATCATGGACCAAAAATCTAGCAGAGATCCCTACTGATGCAGCTGAATTCTTTGTGGAGATTTCCCTTCTCAGTGGACCAGAGCCTGAAGATACCTATAAACTGATGATTAAGTACCTACAGAAGAGCCAGACATTTGGGTTTTGTTCTCATCCAAGATAAAATGTCCTACATTTTATGTGAGCATCCTGATTACTGAACTATTGTGTTCAAGTAAAAGAGGATAAAAAGAAAGCTGGAGAGGGACTGTTTATCAGGGAGTGTAGTGACAGGACGAGGGGTAATGGCTTTAAACTGAAGGAGGGTAGATTTAGATTAGATATTAGAAAGAAATTCTTTGTGATGAGGGTGGTGAGGCACTGGCACAGGTTGCCCAGAGAGGTTGTGGATGGCCCATCCCTGGAAGTGTTCAAGGCCAGGCTGGATGGGGCTTTGGGCAACCTGGTCTAGTGGAGGGTGTCCCTGCCCATGGCAAGGGGGTTGGAACTAGATGATCTTTGAGGTCCCTTCCAACCAAAACCAGTCTGTGATTCTATGGTTCTATGAAAATCTCTTCCCCTTCCTTGACTTTCTGAAATGACCTTCTGTGTTTAGCACTAAACAAAGTATTTTCTTTCAGCATCTCCAAATTTATGACTATTTCTTGACTGAAGAAAGTCCAATTTACAAACTGCATTAGTTCCCCAAACCCACATACTGAGTGAATAAATAATTTTTGGAGGGAAGGAGAGGAGAGCTGCCCTGCTTTCAAACAAATTGTGGTGACACAGTCAGGCAATTCCCCTCAGAGCAATCTAGTTCAGTAGTATTGTGGGTACCCTGTTGGTCAGATAAACTTTTTCCACAGTAACTCAGAATTTAGGTTGTGAGAATGCTGTGATTGTTGCTGTACTGTTTTCATGCTGCTATTTTGTTGATTCACTATCCTTTTTTCTTTCATTCACCAGTTGTCTGTGATTATATTTAGATAATCAGTGCTCCTGAACTTTTACAGTCTCTTTATTACATGCAGAGCGTGCTTGGCATAATGGCCTCTTATTTCTAGAATACAGATATTTCCTATATAAAGAGACCTCTGGCATAGCTGACAAAGGCTATTTTCATACTAGTAGCAATGAAAAAATTTCAAATTATGGTAAAAATAAAACAACCAAGACTTTCCCAAATGAAAAGACAGTAAGTTTGCTTTTGTGCTTAGAGAGTGCAGATGGGAAACTGGAATTGTTGGCAAAGCCCAGTGGCAGTATTGCCCTGCAAATCCAGTTTACTGTGCACTACTTTAAGGCTGTGGTGTTGGCTACTATAGGAAAAAGATTTATAGCTGAGAGATGGATAATATGATCAGTGTAAGCTGTTTTTATTACTCACCACATACTCCCAAACTCTGAAACACAGAACTATAATATTAGGAGGCCTGCTTGGACCAATACCGGACTGCATTTTTTTGTTTATGGTCTGCTCTCTGAGATTTACTGCATGCTCCTGGCTGGAGCTTGGCAGGCTGTAAACACTGGAGTTTAGGCAGAGAATGAATTTTTATCTCTGCCTGAATCACCGGGACAGGGTGGGTGACCACAAAACCCTGTGTCCGCCCAGCCACGCTGCTGAGTCAGGAGTCGCATCCAGCAGCAGCTCGCGGCCCGGCACATCTGACGGCACGGGCTTACACCTCCCCGTAGTGCTGAGTCTCAGCAAAAAGCTGAAAGAAGGGGACCCAGCTGAAACCACAGGAGAAGACTTCTCCAGCCAGCACAAACCCTCTGTGTGACACACATGAGGAGGGCAGAAATTACCAGTAGGAACATAGATGCATTAGTTTACTTCAGGCACTTACTGTGGGGAAAATGCATGCCAAGGGAGTAGTAAGCACAAACACCCAAAGCATGCTCTAGTTTGCTTTGTAAAATTAATCTCCAAATGCAAACATACCAGAGCTATTACAAATTGTAAACCCTGTAGTGTGCAAGGCTTTTCCAGCCTGTTTACAGCCCTCCTCTTGTTGGCAAGTGCAGAGAGATATGAAAAGCCAGAGTTTAAATCACAAAATGAAGAGGGGTACTGGCTGATGTATCTTTTGGCTTCAGAGAGAACAGCCTGTGAGCATGGCAGAGGTGGTTGCATGGGTGTTGAAGCAGTTCCTCCCTTTTTCCTTCTTCCTAGTCCATGATTTGCTCCCAGACCTTTGCCATCCCTTTACCTGTCATCTCTGAAAAATAAATACTTTAATAATAAGTAAATAAATAAATAAATATCCTACTTTTAACCTGGATGTGTTCCTACTTCTTGTTCACAATCCATCCACTCGGATGCTTGAGAAAATGAGTGGGTGAAGCATAGCCAGAAGCAAACAGTCCCAGAAAAAGAAGAGGAGGTGGCAGGTACCAAAGTCATGAGAGTGGCAGAGGAAAACTCCTACAGAACATCAGTCTAGGTGGCCCAGTCTCTTAATCACTCCAAAACACTGTGTATTGCATTGGTGGGAGGTACTGGGATTCCCGATAAGAGGCCAGTGTGTCTTTGTGCTAGCTGTTGCACAAACTTACCGTGAAAAAGCTGGTTCATGCCCTGATCTGGTTAGAACTGCAAACTATAATCAGTTCTGGTTTTTTGGATGTTGCAACAGTAGTTTAAGATACCACTGCCTCCTGCTGTTTTTTATGAACTCTCTCATCAAGTTGGCTGTCCTTCCCACATCAGTAAATGCCACACAAGCATCCCTCACCCAGCTTATTACAACTCTCAAAGCCACTCAGCTCATTTTGCTTCTACCTGATCTTTTACCACATCTCAGTTACACAGATGACGAACACTATGTCATGGACAGTCACAGACAGCTCTAGGTTGTGTCTCCTTCAGTGTATTATTTGCTGGATCTACCATAAAACATCTGAGTATGCCTCAAAAACAGGACAAAATGGCAGGACCTTACTTGACCCGATAAGAAAAATATAAAGTACTCTAAACACTGGAGTTGAGAAACATCCATATATACAATATAAACCCAAGATCTCATATAATATTTTAGTCACCTCTTTAAAAGTGATGCTGTACACTTGGAAATCATGAAGAGGACACATAATCAGTGTCATACTGCATCATCAACTTCATTCCTGTAGGATGTGTCGTGTTTGTCTAATGCAGGTGTAGATTATGAAGAGAAAAAGCTTCAGGAAACAGGCTCAGCTCACAGAACAAGATGCTCAATTTAGATGTCTGAAGGTAGGTATCAGACCTTCCCCTCTCACCACGAGTGATCTAGTACATATTGGCCAAGGATCTATGCAGCTCTCTGTGAAGCATGCACCTTCTTTGGTCAGCTGATGAGCTCTAGCAGCAACACTAAGTGATTAGGATATTGGCTTGGTGCAGCTGGCTACTCACAGGAAGATAATGTCATTTGTGATGCTCCAGGATATCCTGCCTGGTCTCCTGCTGCTCCTGTAGGAGATTGCAGGTGTCCCTTAAGGGCCCATGTCTTTTCTGCTCCTGTCTTGGACACTATCTAGCACCTCATGTGGTAAAAGACACCCAGATTCAGGCAGCTGAATCCCATCCCAAATATCTATTTCATTGTAAAAACTGTCACAGCAAAAGACAAGCAAATCAGTAGTGAAATGGTCCTATGCAAAACTTAACTGAAGTCTGTGGGGTGAGCATACCTGCTCATTGGCACGGAGTCTGTTGTAGGGGTGGGGACCACAGAACAATATACAGGCCATGCCTTTAGGAGTTCACAACCCAGTGCTGTGATCCTGCCAGTACTGTCATGAATAAATCCAATGAATGGTCCTGCCTGTATGAGTGGTTGCAAGACCAGGCAGAACTATGAATAGTGAACTAAAGACCAGTTTGTGGTTAACAGAATTCTTACAGTAACTCTGGGAAGCTTACATTGGAGCATACATTGATGCCTAGCTGAAAATTTCCAAATAAGAGCCAAGAGGACCTGCCTCTTTGCTGCCAACACCAGGATCAAGTACACATTAAATTTTATGTATTTTGTGTGTACATTGGCTCAGGGACACAGTTACACCTGAGGTGTAGATAAAAATCACCAGCTATATCTGCTCTGGAGGTGCAAAGGTCTTCAGAGCTAGCTGAATATTCTGCTACCACAATGTGGAATTAAGAGATCCTGTTGGTGTACAGGACAGGCAGGCAGAGCGCATCATGAGGTGTGATGCATGTGCTGTGCAAACATGTGACGAAGGTGGCCCCTGTGACAGTAAACATACTTTTTCCAGAAAAAGTTGGGAGAGAATGGCTACTTAAGCAGTACTGCAGGCAAGATGACCAGAGAAAAGAAAATGCAGTCAATCAGCCTTGTACATAGATCAGCTGTTTAGGAGGACACTGTTAAAAACGTGTATCACACCTTTCAGGAGCTGTATGAGTTTAAAGCAACTAGCACTGTGTAAATAAGTGTAATTTGTGATCAAATCTTTCTTTAAAAAAACAAAAGTATATTACCAGATCAAAAAGACAAAGTTGATTCCTGAAACTGAGACTCCAGATGCACCCTAATAGAGCAGAAAAGTGTTCAAATGCAGTTTGAGGTTATCAAATAACCTCCTAAAATAAGCAAGCATCTTGGTCCCACTTCATTTCTGCAGGCTTCTATTGAATTGCACCAACGACTGGCTCTGTCTTAGCAATAAAACTAACCTATAGACTAGATCAGATATGATTTGGACATCTAAACAGGAAAAAAGTGGATGGTAAGCACTAAAATTAAAAATTCTGATTCCAAAATTCTTCACTCGGAATCACAGCTGTCTTTTGACCCAAAAGTTTTGTAGACATCTGCAGCTTTATTTTTACACATGTGTTTAGGGGTGGCTGCTTTTCTTGTAAAATATGGGGTTGAGTTCATACCTCTAATGAGACATCTGGGTTCAGTTTTCTGATCAGTCTCAGGGGATTTACAGCAATACCTGTTACTTTGCTAGTGTGCCTTAAACAGATGACTCTACATCTTACCTGAAGAGTCTGGGACACTGTTCAGAAAGAAATGCAAATTTTATATGATAAGAAAGGAACTTCTGTTGATAGCTTGATTAAGATACTTGGCTGAGAAAGGCGAGTCCTAGCTATGAATCCCTGTCAGTATGATAGATTTTTACATACTTGAGTAATTAGGAACCAGGAAAAAAAAAAAAAAAAAGATTCAACTTTCACCCTTCAAGGTTTTAGAAGGCCTTGGCTACCTCCAGTCCAAAGACACTCAGCCTTTGTGGACAGGCCACATGATGTATTCTGGTGACAGGGAAGGGCTATATGCTGTGATCCTTCCTTTGCATGGGACTTAGACTTATTGTATCTATGTGCAGTATAAGCAATTGATATGCAGGTGTACATTAGGTCTTATGTCTCTCAAGCATGCCGGGCTTGTTGCACATGTTACATAGCTGCTGCACACAGTCACCCCCTGTTTGTGTCCAGTCACCATCTTGCTTACTGGCCCATTTGGAAATGCTTAGTTTATAAACCTTTTTCAACAGTGTGCTGGCAACACCAAAGCATTGGTGAGGATCTCTCCCAGACGTTTTCTTTCTCATCAGCAGTTCTGGGGACTCTCCAGCACTGTCCACCCCAAGGCTAGAGTATGATCGTATGAGGGCCAGTTCCTTTTCCTCTCTGCTGCCTGTTTCTTAAATCTCCCAAAACTTAACGGACGAGGAACACGCTTGCCACCTAGCTACTCGATGAGGAGGAAAGCAGCAGCTAACATCTGCAAGGCAGTCAGAAACAGATTCCTAAACAACTATGACAGCTGTATTGTCCATGCTGACATGGACCAGCACACCTTTGATTCTGGAGCCACCAGACATTTCCAAAACTTAACCAGAGATCAACATAGCCCAGGCAGAAGTCTTTAAAAGTGTGCGCTGGAGATAAATTAAGGTATAAGATCCAGCCCATTTTTACCCCAAAGACACACAGTTATGAAACTAGAATATTTTGAGCTGCCCTCATTTACACACACATGGTTCAATCTGGCCTTCATTTAAAGTACATTGTTTTCCATGTGCTCTATATTTTCTTTAAGAAAGAGTAGACATGGCATCTAGAAATTTAATGAGGCAAGTTGCATACTTGCTAACAATTTATGAGCAAGCTGTGAGATGATATCAGAGTCTGTCTATAGCTCATATTAAACTGGATTAATAAACATTCTCAGGCAGTATTTATTTATTTATTTGCTTTTGTATTCAGACCACTTGGGAATCTATTACTTGGAAACTAAATCTTTAATGTTGCTAAACTTCTATACAGAAGCCCAAAGAAAAATATTTAATTTGTATTTCCTCTGAATATTGTAATGAAAACCAACCCAATGTGTACAATAACAATAATAAAAAGACTTTATTCCAGAAATTCACATGATTGTGTCCCTTTAATATCCCAGTACAGAATTGCAGCTGAAAGGCAGGGCAGTATGAGTAAGTCAGTTCTGTTGTTCCAGCTCATTTCAGTATTTTAATACAACGGCCTCTAAAGCAGTGGGGAAAATGTGTGTTTCGTTGTGCACCTGCTGAGATGATGTGTGAGTCACTGTATGAGTGCTCTTTGGAAGCCAGCTATCATATAGCTGTAACATTAACAAAACATCTTATTACTGTCATCCCCCATCAAGAATATGAGTAACGTGGAAAGAGACACCCAAAGAGAATAAATATACACTTTTGTCCATTTACAGTAAAAGTAAGTTGTTGTTTCAAACAGAAGAAGCCAAAATATCTCCAAAGTAATTACATCCCTTGTAAGGCACCCTGTGTAACATGCATCAATAACTGGAATTTATTTACCTTATAAAAATTACCTCAGTGCTATAGAAGCATCATTCATGCTGCTACGGTTAAGGTTATGACAGTGTTTCCAGTAAAAACTTCACTTTTCAAACATACAGAATTCAGCTGTGTAAATCTTGTAGGAGTTGAAATAAGAGTATGTATACAGAATCGCTGCTGTGGGGGGATCTCACACAGAAAAACATGCAAAGAAGTGGCATGGACCTGGTAGCCTTTACATTAAAGGCATTATCTACACGGGCAAAAAGGCAGAGGGAGAGACATCGCTGCCACTCTGCTCGCTCTGCCCAACACAGAAAGTGCTTGGAGTTACAGGGGATGGGAGCCAACTCTCTCCTTCCCTCAGCTCCCAACAGCCTCCAGCGTGCATCCCGCCTCTTATCTCCCATCCCGGAAACATTTTGGTTCACCAATGTAAATGGGAGCAAGTGGCTAGAGTATTTTTGCCTCTGGGTTCTGATTCATAGATGGGGACCACAGAGCTGAGGATTGCCCAAGCCTGGCCGCTCCGTCCCAGAGCAGAGGGCACGCAGGCAGAGGGGCTGCTCACGAAACAGCTCTTCAGCGACCACAATTTACAGAGCAGCAGATTAAGGCAAACCAAAATTGCTGATATTTTATTTTAAAATACTACACAACAAACAGTGCTGTACTTTTTACATCAGCAGCTGACTTGTGGGATTTTTTTTTATCACAGGAACTCTACTGCGGAGCCTTGAGACCCCTCTGAGTCCATTTTCATTAGTGTTTTAATTCACATTAGGAGTGTGAATTTAGAGCAAGTCACCTATTGTCCCTAAATATTGTGGTTTTGGTTTGCTTAGAGGAGCAGTCCCAAGGCACACAAGTTGTTTCCTTTCACTAAGCCACAACTGTTTTCCTAATTCAGAAGATACGGTCAGGGAATGCACTAATACCAAGGGGCTTCCTGGCAAATTACAACTAGTTTGAAGTTTTATCCTACAGATCCACCCATCTTGGGCTGGATTTCAGGTAAGGAACGCAGTGTTGATACTTATCGGTTACATCTCTGATTTCCTGGAGGATTTGATTTTGCTGGATTTTTTAAATATTGTTGGTGCAAAAGAAAAGAAGTGATCATCCCATGAAAATCTAAACTTTGCAGCTGACAAAAGACAGGAAGACATAAAAGGGATATATTTTGATTGACATGGCTGAAAAATGACATGTTAAACAGAATTATACTAAATACCTGTCAGCACTAGCTTTTTAAATTCTGTTCTCTTGCAAGGAGATGGTCTTTTGTTTTTTTTATTCTAGAACGTAATCAATGCTTTAGCTGCCAGGGAAAGAACAAATTTATATATTTCTGTACTGTTTCCCTAAATTAGGGGAAACTTCTTCTGCCTTTGATTAGGTTACAATAGCATGAATGTTATCTCTTGATATACATTTCTTACTATACGCTCATGTTAAATTCAATCCACAGCCCTGTAGTTTCACTTAGATTGCAGGTGACCTATGAGGCAAGATGTGGTACCCTTACGGACCTGAGTAGCAGTTTGAGAATTGCTGTGCCTGTTGGTGTAAATATGGAAACCATCAGAAAGTTAGGGATACATCAAAGGTCTGACAAAACTTTATTTGACAAAAGAGAAGTATAATCAAAGCCTGACAATCTGCACTTATGTGGTTATTGTTGGCCATTTAATGACATGTTAACTAAGCACAGCTGACTAAAGCATCACTAATTGGTTGAACATATATAGCCTGCTTCTCAGTACAGTATAATATAACATTTAAGGGTACATATGTTTTATATCTATCTTCAGAAGTAGTGTGTGAAGGTTGCATGTAGGTTACATCACTGCATAGCTCTAAAGTTTGTAGAGGTGTCGCATATGTGAACAAAGTATGATACAGACCCTGCTATGTGAAATTTTCCATAGAAGCTTTTCAAATAGAAATTGCTCTTTATTCATTATGCATATGCAAAATGAATTGAAAAAGTTTCAGGTTTGACCCCTGTCAGACTGATGTACACTGTCACAAGCTGGCCTTACATGCTAGCTATCTCTACAAGTGATTAAAAGCAGCAGATAAATTAGGAATTTTTTCCTTTTGAAATTAGGAAAGTGAGACAACAGTAGTCTTCATCCAACACAAAGACACAAATGATGAAAAGGATTTTGCTGTCTCCTTTGTTAGGAATAATTCTGCCTGCAAACAGAAGCAAAAATAAATTAATAAATAAATAAAAAGGCAATAAAAAAGAATTGGAAGCTGAAGGAAAATGCAGCAAGGAGGGTACAAAACTACGGTGCATAACTTTTAGAAGCTGAAAGTTTGGGATTTACTGCTTATTGAAAGGGATATTTTGAGTTAGAAGCAAAAACACTCTTGTAGTATTACCTTTGCTCTCTGTGATACAAGGCAGAATTTAATCTAGAAATTTCCAAATCCATACATTTCTCATATCTGGGACAACAGACCTCTAACATTTCAGTTAACCCCTCCAGAGAAGAAAAAGGGGACAATTTTTTTAATTATGAGTAGTTTCTAAGTCATCAAGCCCTTGAATACATCTAACCCTCATTTAACACTACTATCTGGATTAATCAAGAACATATGGTAGAAGACACAGGAATGAAAGTGAATAAACCTGCGTTGTAGTCCGTGCTCTTGCATGACTAGATGCTTTATTCCATTTCTTTTTGCTCTTCTTCCTGCTCCTGCCCTCTGTGCCTAAAGCTCAGGACTAGATTTGATGCAGGTATTTAATTTTCTCGTGTATGCCATGTGCTCTGGTCCTTGCTCTGCACAGAGCCCCGAGCATGTGCTTTGTACCACTAATAGCAGCAGCAAAATCAAGGGTGAGCCCTCCAGACTGGCACACCGCAGGTGAGTTTCAAGCAAGATAACCTGAGATTGCCCAAAACTTTTCAAGAACAGAGCGAGTTGCAGCCCTGTGGTTCAGGGAAGATCCCAGCCACGTGCAGACCCTTCCCTCAGAGCTTTCCAGGTATGGGAGACTCCAGCCTGCACCACAGGTGGAGGGAGCCAAATAACCGCATTTTATAGGTGAGGAAATGAAGCCCAAAGTACCTCCCCGCCTTTCTGGCAGTGTATCTGCCAAACAGGCAAGAAGGCAGGGCAGTGCTCTTTGTCCCCAGCCATGTGGCTGTCTTTTGGTTTAAGTCCCCTAAGAGACTGGAAATTACTCTCTTAATGAAACTGCACCACTGAGGAGAAAATGAACATGATTGCAGTAGTTGCTCTGAACTCCAGTTCATTTTAACTGCTGCTGCCTTTGAAATAAATTAAATAAAATAATGAATAATAATATGCTGTATCTCTGACAGCAATGCCAAAGCTGACCAAGGTAGTCCAAATGTGACCAGGTCAAACCTAACAAACCCAGTAAGACTCTTACATCCTTCTTACCAGCTTGCTAGATGTCCAAATAATAAAGTCCCTCTGTGAAAGGAATAGCACCCCTTATGTTGGGAAGGTTTTTGTTTCCCTGAGGATGAAAAGCAGAGGGGAAGCTCCCCAAAAGACCGACTTGTTTGTCCTTTCCACCCATTTGCTAAAACAAACCTCCCACTTGCATGATGTGTGCACGCTGCTTGTGTTCCTGTAAGGTTGGGCAGACCACGTGGCAGCGAAGTTGTGTTTGACATTTTGTGTCGCTGTGATGGTCCGGGTGAGTTGCCTGTTAGTAACTAGCGGAGAAAACACGTTTTTCAGAGTTAACTCACTCACTGTTACCGTATGTAGGAGGGAAATGATGGGGTGCTGACTAACACTGCGGGGAGGCTTGGAAAATCCTCCGAAAACTGAAATAGGAGACTATCTTAGGCATTTCCTTCAGCTCCGTCTTTTAGGCGTTTTCTCTTCCCATCTGCTCAGTCTACAATTGCTCCTGTGTTCTGCCATCTACATTGCTTATTTTGGGCTTCTGCTGGAAACTGGCTTGAAACTAGAAATGAATTTGTTTTTTAAGCTAGACAAAACATTGGAAATAAATGACTCCAGAGTGACAGGAGAAGAAATAACTATTTGAAATTGGAGTTTTCCTATTTGTAGATTTCATCCTTTTCCGTAAGGTAAAAATGCAGTAAGAAACATTTAGACACGTTTAAGAAAACATACAATTTTATGCCTTTGTTCTCATAGAAGCTGAAGAAAAACATTAATGGGAAAAAAAAATAGAAACATTATTATCTTCAGCAAGGTCATTTTACATTTCCACTTTCTGGCACACAGAAAGTAATAAAAAATGGAAATGGCCGCAAACACATTATTGTTATTATAATCATAGTTGTAGGTTATAAATTATAATTACTAGGCCAGCTTCTTTCTTTCTGTACTTCTGGCTACCTCGTAGATAACCTGCCAGTGTGTTACAAGAACAAGCCCTGAGGGAACAGATTTTCTGCAAAAACAATGATATGGAGGGTTTACTCCTCACAGAAGAGGAGGAATGACAAAAGACAGAAGGCTTTCATAGGAAATCACAATAAAATGGATGTTTGCATTCCCCTTGGCCAGTTCTATGTCCCTTAACCTTATTTTTCCCCATCATGCTTTCTTCCCCTCCTCCCATGGCTTTTCTCTAATAGCAGGACAACAAGTCCTTTCTTCTCCAGGGTATTAAGAGCCATTTATACTGTTGGGAGGAAACTGCTTCTCCTCACAGCTGAAACTTCAGTTTCTAATCTGTAAAGTATTGGCACATAACATTTACAGCCATGGTGTGCCATGACCAATTTAACAACTTATTTACTATCCATCTGAGCTGAATGTGTGAAGCTTTTAGCTGTGTAATGAATAAAGTGTCAGGGCCCCCAAAATGCCAGTTTGTTTCAAAGAATTCTGTTTATCTTCACGACATGCTAACGTACAAAAGGACAGCTTAGCAATGCTCCACGTACTGTTTGTCAGAAAGCGGCAGTCAGCTCAGACCATGCAAAACCTGTTTGAATTCACACAAAACCAACTTAGTTGTGTCTGCAAAGACCCCTGCACTTGTGTTCAAACATGTAACATCTGTTTCCCCCTTCTGAGGCCATTTTGCTTAGTTTGGATGGATAGGAATGATGTCAAAGTCCCTGCCAAAGTGGATCTGTGTCAGCTTGGTGTTACTGACCTACGCCCTGCTGAGCTGCAGCGCTGGTAAAGTGTCGGTGCTGTTCTCACACCCAAGCTGGGGTAGACAATGCCATATTGTGGGCTGCAGATGAACAGGTTTTCTTGGAAAGATGTCTAGCATGCAGCCCTTAACTCTTGGAAGGAGATTTTCTGTGCAGATTTTACCAGCTTTGTCCAACTACAAAACACAAGGAATCACTGTTGGAAAACATGAAGAGATCTTATGACTTGCCTTTTGCTCTCCTGTTTTGAACATAGTGTTGGGAGATATTATTATCTAGCTGGTCACATGGAAACTGATACTTGGATTATGCTCCTGGCTTTCTCTAGGATGTGCAGGGAAATTATCCTTGTAACTGTGTGCTAAGACAGTAAGATCTCTATTTTCTCGTTTGTGTTTACACAGCTTCTCATAACATTGATTATAAAAGTAAATCTAACAGAAGACAAAAGCTATGACTCCTTGGAAGTACAGGGATATGTTAAATAATATACCATTTTATAGGTGAAAATGTTCACTTCAGAAAAGTGAACTCTCTCCCCTTTTACTCTCCACCTTTTGAAAAACTATTTTGTCCATAAGCACATTGCATCTTTCTCAAACATCTGGCAAATGTCTTTTAGGGACAGACTAAAATTGTAGAATGGAGAATTACAAATAGCATAATTATGGCTTTATTTTGGTCCGCTCATGAAATTGAAGGATTAGCTGTATGGGACAGCTGTTAGTTAGGGAGGTGGCCCGAGGTCAGAAGGTTATTCTCTTGACTACAAAGAAAATCCCTGGACTAGAGAGAAGAAAGCTTCAGCCAGTAACAAACTGATGTTTTAGCTTACTCTCTTAGGAAAATTGAGTTTATGGGATGACTTATATATATCTACACATTTTTGTCTCATTCCCTTCCCTACAATACCTTTGGAATCCATTTGTCAAATTCAGTGCAATTTGACAGATATTTGGAGTTCTCAGAGATATTTTGTTCCTTCATGTGCTGAGGCGATAGGCAGTTGACTGAAGGGGAAAATGGTATTTGTCTTCCACTGAGTGAAAGACTTTACTGGGGGCTTGGATCCACCAGAAAGGGTGAGACATTATGAAGATGCCCATCGAAGTGGAGCTTCTATCAAGGTTCACCCTAGAGACTCCAGCTGCAAAGCATCCCTCAATGAGAAAACATTTATTTAGTAATAAAACTCACCATAGTGCAGATGCAATAGTACAGATAAGAAGTTTATGTGAAATAAGAAATACCTGGGTGTAATTTGTTGTGATGTGGCTCTACCTGTCCTTTAAGCTGACAGAGGCAGCCCCAGAGCAAAAGTCGGATAACAATATTAAGACAGATATTCGTTTGAGCTGATGCCTGCCTTCCAGCAAGGTTTTTATTATCTCAAACACAGAATAATATCATTATGTTTGGACTACACGGGCAGAGAAGGTGAAGGCCCAGAAAACAATGCCAACAGACACTGTGATCAAAGCTTTCTCCATTTCAGTTTACTTTAACCACAGCTTGCTGCTACCTTACTGGCTTCCATTGAGCAGAGCTTTTATCCTGCTGTATGAAAAGGCTGATGCTTAAGTAAGAATGATGAGAGCAGTGGAAACAATGAAAACTGGCTGGATTTTTTTGCTGTTGAAATTTCTGGTCTCTCATGAAAGTTTTGACTGAAATATTGTTTGCTCTTAGACAAAAATATCTCTGTCCCTCTTCCTCCTCTCCCTTCTGAAGTTCCCCCCTAAAGAGCTCTCTTTTTCTTGTGTGTTACTTTGTTCACTCACCTTTTCCTTCTCCTGCTTTTCCCAAAGCCCTGATCTTCCTGGAACTAACTTTCCTCAGAGGCAGCAGCCGTCAGCAACTAACTCCATGCTTATCTCATGTTTTCTGTTTCTCCTGGAGTTTCTCCCATTTATCATCAGCTTCAGCTTCTTGTGTCTGGAGTGTCCTTGTGGGACATTCTCATCAGGCTGGCCCTATATATATACTCCATACTACTTTTGCAGTCATGACTTGGCTCTGAGACCTACAAAGACACAAGTACAGGGAGACAATCTGGGCAGCTAACCCCATAACTGCATGACATTGTATTCATGACCTCACAAAACTGTGATGATATGGGTTCTGGGAGCAAAGGAGTGAGATGAGGAGCAGCCAGGAAACACCTCTTCCCTCTGGGGGTGGGCTAGAGGAGCAGCAGCAGGAGCTACCAGATCCAGACTGAACCTAGAACTCAGACTCCCAAATCTCTTCTTGCCTCCCCAGAAACCAAAGTTTTATTCTGCTTAATTTTCTTTATAAGAACATGTTTTTACCTCTGCCACCAACATAGCTTTGATATGTAGTGCACACAAGTTGTGTAATGGCATGAAACCTCCAGTAAAAGGAACTGAGCTAGATCTGTCAAATTCAGTGACTTTGATCCTTGAACAAGGCATTCAAAGCTGGATGCCAGAAGTTAAACATCTAAAATAAATACGTGGCTGGCTCATTAAAAGTGCAGAGCACCTTTTAGTGCTGTTGAAATCTGAAAATCAAACACAAAAGCTGATCAGAACCAACACTTATCGCTCTGCCAGAAAAAGAGAAAAAAAAACCAAACCAACAAAAAATAATCCCCTCAATTCATGCAGTTCATCAGACTATAACTAAAAAAAAAAAAAAAAAAAAAAAAAAAGTTCACATTTATCACTGAAGTCTAGACTATTGTAGGCCATTACAGTAGTAAAACAGCAAACTGAAGAAATAATATACAGGCTCACAGAAAAATGGCATTCATTTACACCTGCTGAGGATCTCATCCATACTGTTGAAATAGATTATAGATTTTAAAATTTGCCTTAATTATCAAGCATGCAGAAAAGTCCAGGTGTTAATGGAAGAAAATGTGGAGGTTTCTGAATTCTTTCTTCTGCTCTCCAGACCCTCGAGGCAGTTCTTACTAAAAAAAAGCTCAAATCCCCCTTTAGCACAGGAAGGGAGGTTGCTTGAGACTGTCCCTGAGGGGGTAGTGCCATGCATATTTGAATGGCAGATTCCTGGACAATGGGATATGTGCATATCTACACTTCTTTATCAAAGAAGAGAATAGAAAGGTATGAGAGCTGACAGAATACAGCAGGACCCTTTTCACAGGATTATCTCAAAGTTCATTCTCAATTTAAAACAATCTTTTCTTTTGGGGGTTTATTGGGGATTTTGTTATTGCTGCTTTTCATTATGCATAGGGTTATAGGTTAAAATAAGATTTTCTGTCAGTGTCAAAAATTAATAGATTTGCAGAGACTCTGAAAACTACCAAACCTAAAGGTGCTGCACATAACAAGAAGCAGAGTTTCCTGAGCTTGGGTTGATGTGCTTGGATCAAGATTGTCCAAATGAAGTGAATAACATCCCTGCAAGACAAATGTTTATCCCTGTGTTTTCAATGGGCACTCAGAAAAGAATAAAAATTCTTGACATGGCTTACAAAAGGTTGAAAGAACAGAAACAAGTAGAAAATCATGTCCTATCTGTGGAGGTGAGATACATCTCACCTCATTTCAACTATCCAAGGGCTAGGCATTGAGTCTAAGCCAGTCATGTCAGTGCTCTGTAGTTTATGAAGAGGCAGGCACCTACAAAGGACAATTCATCTTCTGCAAGAACAGATGTATATGAGGGATGAAGAGGAAGTCTGTCTTTCATCACAGACTACCGGGGGAGCTCAGATGATGAGCTGAGGCCAGATGCCTAACCTTTAGACAGCTGACGTTAAAGGAGATGAATCTGTGACTTTATCAGAAGATGAGACATGATTGTACTGCTGTGTGACCTGACAAAACAAACGGTTTCTGAAGAATATGCACCATGGATCTTTTCAAAATCAAGCTGTTTTCTTCTAATAAGAAAAACACATCAATATTTGATACTTAATTCACAGGACTGCCTTTGCATGAGTTTCTCCATTACTTTTGGACAATGCCTTTTCTGAAAGCAGAACTGGAATGTATCTAGCAAAAATTCCTTAGAAAGCATGAGAGAATGACACTAAATAACTGCTACTTTAAGGATCAGAGTATTATGTTGTTGCTCTGAAGGGCAAGCCTTTTAAAGTATTGCAGGACGTGGAAATACATACATATAACAGAGCTTTACCACTGCTTCATGCAGTCACAGGAATGGATAATTGGGATCAAGCCTCTTGTTGACCCCAAAACAGTATTAATGCCACAAAATAAAATACCAAGCACTGGAAGCACTGCTTCAAAGCTAGATCTAAGAAGGACTTAAGGTACTCGGAGAATGATAGAGGCACCTCGAACTATCTGAAAAGCTCTTTGCTTGTTCATCGATATAAAGACTCTCATACGTAGGCCACTCACACTCTAAACCACCCAAACCTACACCTTAGTGTTTTTCCCAAGACAAAGCATCATCTTGCAGCTATGCATACCCTTCCACCAGTCTCCTCTGAAAGGCTTACATCTCAAAGTGCATTTAACACACACAGACAAAACTCACTCCATCACGCAGGACAGCTGTGTCAGCCCTGGTAACAATAACACCTCCTGTTGACTTCTTATGTAAATAGTGGGATGGCCAACCTCCGAATCTTGATCTGTTCACATGAGATCTCAGTGATGTATTTGCAACACCTTACTGGCAGCAGGGGCTTCTTGATAACATAAAAATACAGGAGCAAATGAACCAGATACTGCTGTTCACATTACTCTCATTAAATCTTCCTCGACACCCTTCAGCTTAGCACATACTGGGGTCATGGGACCTTTAGGACTTTTCTTTTCAAAATCATTCCCTTCCTATCAGCTTTTTGAAGTTTGTCTTTAATTTTCTTATTCAGAAGTAACCAGCTTGCTGGATAGTGAAGGTTGCAGCCATGTTCAGTCTCCTGAGCTAATATGGTAGACACCTATTCTCAGGAGAAGGTCCTGAACTTTGGACTGCCAAGCAGTAGAATGACTGCTTGCAGCCTTCAATCAAGTATCAGACCTCTCTGGATAGAACCCTGTGCTCCAATGTCTATAAGGTAGTTGTAAACCTGGCACACCATGTTTTGTAAGGTACTTCATTCTCCACAAACTTTCTGTTGGAAAACTTAATTTCTGCTGTACTTAGACATAGTTCTGATTTCCACTCCAGGGCCTCAAGATGTCTAAAAGCTAAGCCCTTTTGCACTTGTAGACAATGAAGCCTTTTACTGGGCCTAGCCCTTTCCCTATAAATCTTGTTAGTAAAGGAGGGGAACTCACTTGTCACTATCTAAACCATCTACAGCTACTTACAGGTAAAACCGTGGCAGATGTGGTGCAGTTTTGGGTTTCCTCCTATAGGCCTGCAGCGATATGATTCTTTGCAGAAGACAGACAGGAAATTTATAGCCATGCAATTATCAAATAAGCTACGATGAATCCTGAGGAAATGTTTGTGTAAAGGAATCTCTGTAGAAAAAGACAATCCCATCTAGTTTTCATGCTAGTCTTCTGCATTGGTAATCAAAACAGATATATCTACAGTAACTTCCTGCCTATTAATTTACTTGTGAGCACTTTCCTTTTCCCTCCTTCAGTGGAGAAAAACCTCAAAGCTGCATTAAATCCGTTGATTCTCATTCGTTTGCCTGACAAACTAAATTCAATTTCTACAGAATATTTCCCATCAAACGTGTTTAGTCTAGTTGTAAACTGAAATACCTACAATCAGATGGCATAATAAACATATTTAATTGTATTTTTTCTCCAGCTGGGGCAGCCAAAGCTGTTTGCTTCAAAGGACATGGGCTATGATTTCATGAGACAATAAATCTACTTATAACACTTTTAATACGTGATCAAAACTGCTGCAATCATATGAAGCAAAACACTGATATAGCCTGTGTTTCTGATTTACTCACTGTGCCAGTCACTGTGCTAGTTTAAGTTGTTCCAAAAAATGTGACTGGCTAACTCTGTGCCAGGAGGTCAGCTATCACCTCTGCTCTTGCTCCTGGCATCAAAGCAGAATTAGCTGCTGTATGATTGTATGTCCCTACCTGACCTCGTGTGTTCTGGAGATCATTGAGTCATGTAGGCGAGCTGAAGGAGTCAGGCAGAGCCAGGACATTACTGTGGCAGCTCTCTGTGCAGAGGGGTGGTGAATCTAGTCAAAGATTTTTAATGGACAGTTTTGGCCTCTTCTGTTTGGTGGAACACTTAAAAGGATTTTTTTTTTTTCCCCATAAATGTGTTTGGGGAAACAGCTCTCAGAAAATATCCTTATAACATTGTATAAATAAATAAAAAAAAAAAAAGTCTTTTAGAATAAATAACTTCTGGGGTAGAAATTTAACTTTTAAGTAAAACAGAAGCTGAAAACCAACATTATAATCAAAATACACACTTCTGACTGTTTGAGCATACTTCTGATGATAGTTTCAGAACATTTTCACTGTCCCAATTTGTATTCATTTACTGGTACTAAAGAAGTTGGATATTTTCATTTTTCATCCTGATCTGTGAAAGGGGCTCTTTGATTTGTTTGTTTGCCTTTTGTGGAAAGTCCAAATCTTACAGTGTGGGGAAAACATCATCTCCCTCAGCATAGTGCTCCCCATCGACTTTAAAAGCCTGTCAAGCGTCTTTCTGTAGTTCTGATTTATCGAAGCCATGCCAAAGGTGGACAGCACAGCTCTGTGCTTACTTGACCAATTCAAAGGGGGTGTTTATGGGCAGATACTGTGGCCTAGAGGATGTTATCGCTTTCCCACCCCCTGCCAGGATGGAATCTGACACTTCTCACTTTGCTAATGTTTTCTTCTCCCTTGCCCCTGGCTGTGGCTAAGTGATTGTTTATGGCAGATACTTTAAATCATTATCACCTCCTGGGCCTTTGAGTCCTACATAATCTGCTTTTGCATCAAGGAAACTCTTCTATCAGTACAAAACAAGGCCAAATGTTTATCTGGTGAGATGATAGTCGAAGTGTCTCCTCTAATATTTAAAAACAAACAGCAGTACCTTTGCTCTGTTGCAACGAACGCCGGCTAGCTAACACTAAGCAGTATTTCTGACATTCTCAATGCACCACGCAGGACTCCTTGGACGGCTATTTGTTATTTGTTTCTAAAACATCAGAAATATCCAAGGAACTTGGAGGATGATGGAATATATGAAAAGTTTCACAAAATACGGCTGTGTTTATGGCATTGCCTTAGCACTTAAACCCTGGTTTGCAGAGTGGTGGTGCCATCGTAACGATAAGAACTTTGCTCCATTGAATGTCCAACGGTGACTCCAGGCGCAGCCAGCAGGCAGCTGTGCAGAGCAGAAGAAGGTGCTGGGGACACCAGGAAGGCCACGACCTCTCTGCCCAACTTGGGAAAGCAAAGCTTGTTGTTGCTCCCAGGGGAAAGATAGGAGTTCGAGGGCTATGATTACTGATTAACAGGAAAAACTGCCTCTCCCTGAATCACCAGTGACTACAGCTATGGCCCTCCCAACCCCCTGGGAAGAAGCACTCTTCAGGACTTTCTTCTACAAACATCTCCTGTTTCTTGCTTCCTTGGATGTGCCTCTCATCCTTCTAGTTCTCATCCTCAAGGTAGCAATATTCAGCTTTTTTAAGGGGTTGAAAGACCTTCAGCAGACTCAGTCAACTGCCATAGCAATCCTCACAGCTCACCAAGGGTTTCTGGTAGTTGTCAAGTAGTTTGTTGGCAGAGGGAAGTTCAAAGGAAGCAATTGAAGGATACCTGTCAGTCGAATGGTAATAATTACAGCACTCCTTTTACACACTGAGGCCAGGGGTATATTCTGGAAAGCTTCTATTTGAAGAGGAGTTTGAAAACAAAAGTCTCACCTATTGAAAGTGCTCAAGTGGGTGTTGAATAGGTGCCGAATGGAAATTGGCCCAAATTTCCAAGTCTTAGGAGTTTTAGATCACTTGTTACTAAGTAAATGAGAAAAACACTATCAAATATTTATGGGTAAAACCCTAAAATGAGAGTTTGCTTTAGACTCCACATGGAATTTCATATATGAAATGGAAGTTTAATAAATTGCTTGATAAGGAGCTAGTGTTAGTATAGGAGTTGATGTATGAGCTTAAATCCTGATCCCAATTAAGTTCCTCAGGCCTTTGGCACCGACCAGAGCTATTTGGAGCCTTTTTCTAAAGGAGTGGATGCAGAGAGAAGGGGGGAATAAGGGACAGCGTTTAGGAAACAAATAAGCAGGTTTCATGGATATTCACATTCTTCAAAGGGAAGCTTGCTGTCCAAAAACATTAACATCAACAGAAATGTAATGGGTTTACATTTCTGGTTAACCATGCAACACAGCTGTTACCTCACTTCACTGTTCAATCTATTGCAGGCTTAGTGTATGAAATTATTCTGACAGCCAAACTAATCCAAAGCATAGTAGCAGGAGTAAACGCAACTAAATAAAGAAATCCTGGTTGTGGCTTTGAAAAACTCCTCCTGTTGTACTGCATTGAAAATGTCCAGAGTTGTCAGCACAGCCAGCTCAAGGCTGACTCACAGCATGGGTGTCTAGGAAATGTTTTAAGCAGCTAAAGGAGCTGAAGTTACAGTTCTCTTCAAGCCAGAGACACAGTAGTTGTTTTGTCCTTTCTATTATATTACCCCTTTCACAGTAATTGCCTGACAAAGAAAGTAGTGGGGAACAGCACAGGAGCATTTTTGTTGACTTTGCCCCTGTGAGCATGGATTAAGGGAAAATCTTTCTGTGCATAGGAGCAATCAAAAGGTAGCATTGTTTTCTGGCTTGGGCTCTCAAGGACCAGACATGGACTATAATGAACTAATAAGGTTTACATTTTAAACATTCAAAAAGAGAGTGACTCCGGCCCTTGTTCTATTGGCTTTGCACTTAATAACCTGTCCGTGTTGAATATGTTACCTTTGCACTCATGTCTTTCATTCAAAGTATTCCTGCTGTCGTAGCTGCATCTCCAACACCTAACCTAGCAAGTTAAGCCTGAAAGGACATTTAATCACCCAGCTCCAAAACTTTGTGAATCTGCCCTCAGCAATCATATTTTCTCTCTTTCAGCTGACTGATTTATTTCCAGCTAGATTTCATACTCCCTGCTTTGCCCAAACTGCCTAAGCAAAATTCTGCATATTTATTTATCACGGTTTATAAATAAACTATTTTCTGCCTCACTGCAGTCTCTGACACAGCCACACTTCAGCCTTCGCCTTGTCCTGTTTTTGTTTATATTTTTTTCTTTCTAATTAGTTTGATCATTGTTTACCCAACCTTGCCTTCTCTTTCTACTTCCAGATGCCTCAAAATCTGCTATAGTGCATTCCCTTTTCTCTTCCTTTACTAGCTTTTCTCCACAACTCTTTGTAACCACTTCTCTGTGATCACATTCTTGAAGTAATTTGCGTTGGACCTCTCCTTGTCCCCACGCTTCCAATCTTCCAATAATTCCTACCATCTTTTTTCAATATTGTCAAATATCTCTCTTTCTTCAAACTTTTGTTGTTCTGCTGTTAATCAACCCCACACCTGTGTTATCTCTTGCCTTAATTAATCTAGCCTTTAGCTTTTCAGCTTTTTCTTTTTACATTTGTCTATACCTTGCTTTCAGTGTTTCCTGGGGCATAAAAATATCTTTCATAATTGGAGTGTCAGTTACTGTCAGGTTTTTTTTTTTTCCAATTTGATTTTTAATTTCAGTGTCTGAACAAAATAGGTTAAAGAATGACCTGATACTATTTTTTTTTTTAAGCTTTCCCTCTCCCTGTTTTTTTCCCCGTGGGTATTAAAAGTATTTGCAAAAGGCTGATTCCAGACTGAGTAGAGAAGAGATGATGCCACAACATCTTTTTACAAGGACTGTTTACCAGTGCATGTAATGATAGGACAAGGGGTAAACTGAAGGAGGGGGGATTTAGACTGGATATTAGGAAGAAATTTTTTATGGTGAGGCACTGGCACAGGTTGCCCAGAGAAGCTGTGGGTGCCCCCTCCCTGGAAGTGTTCAAGGCCAGGTTGGATGGGTCTTTGGTCAATGTGGTCTAGTGGAGGGTGTCCCTGCCCATGGCAGGGGGGTTGGAACTAGATGATCTTTGAGGTCCCTTCCAACCCAAACCATTCTATGGTTTTATTCTATGAATACATTCTTTGGCTGAATAGTCCAGAGTTATCTAGGATTTAAAACATCCTGAGTCAAATGTTGAACATGAGTCAACAGTGTGCCCAGGCTGCCAGGAAGGCCAACTGTGTCCTGGCGTGCATCAAGCACGGCATTGCTAGCCGGTCTAGGAAAGTGATTGTCCCACTCTACACTGCGCTGGTGTGGCCTCACCTCGAGTACTGCATGCAGTTTTGGGCACCACAGTACAAAAAGGACATAAAACTATTGGAGAGTGTCCAAAGGAGGGAAACAAAGAGGGTGAAGGGTCTAGACGGGAAGACAAATGAGGAGAGGCTGAAGTTCCTTGGTTTGTTCAGCCTAGAGAAGAGGAGACTGAAGGGAGACCTCATCACGGCCTACAGCTTCCTCACGAGGGGGAGCGAGGGGGCAGGTGCTGATCTCCCTCTGGTGACCAGTGATGGAACCCATGGGAATGGAATGAAGCTGCGATGGGGAAGGTTTAGGTTGGATATCAGGAAAAGGTTCTTCACTGAGAGGGTGGTCAGGCACTGGAACAGGCTCCCCAGGGAAGTGGTCACAGCACCGAGCTTGACTGAGTTCAAGAAGCGTCTGGATAACGCTCTCAGTCATGTGGTCTGATTCAGCTGGTCCTGTGTGGAGCCAGGAGTTGGACTCGATGATCCTTATGGGTCCCTTCCAACTCAGGATATCCTATGATCCTATGATAAATACTAAATGCCTGAAACAGAACAAGGGATTTAGAACATTATTTCTTACCACTGACTCTAGTTTGAGAATATTCTTCCATAAATTCTTCAGGCTATGATCCTTAATGTTGATATCTCCATGAAACCTGGTCTACTCCTCAGAATATTTGAGTGGTAAAGGTAGCAAGAAATTAGAATTTGGTTATCATCTAAACTATTAGATTACAGAGTTCTTTCTCTTCTTCAGTTTAAACCACATTTCAGGTTACCCTAACCATAGAGTTATAGGGAAACACTTGCTCTAGAGATGTCAAAATTAGTAGTTAATACACAGGGATTATGATCTTACTAAATTTTGCTAAATTTAGCTGTACTTTTGGACTGACCAGAACTCATTATTTGTAGTGAATTAGGTTGTGAATCTCACCCAGCTAATTCTGTCTAATGTGGCTGGGCTTTCATTCCTGAGATGCAATCTGACTTTGGTGGCACTTTTATATGTACACTGATCTATGTAAATTAGAACAAAAAAAAACAGAGGAAGGATATTGGATGGAGTAATTGGCATTTTTCATCCTGTTGCTGGTGATTTTGAAGAGATTTTTTTTTAGCTTGTTTTAGTTGGTTTTCTTCCTCTGCTTGAGTAGCATTATTTAAATGGAAAAACGGGGGGGGGGAAGGAGACACAGAAAAAAAAGACCTACATTTATGCATTATGAACACAAAGAAACTGGCCAAAAGCAGCAAACATGAATTTAAAGTCTGCTTTCAGCATGACAAAAAATATGCACAGTGCCTGAAGCTCTTTCATTAACAGGAAGGATTTTAGAAAAATGTGTCCTCATTGGAACTTGGTCTGTAATATGACCAATATTCAAGAGCTTTAATTGCTCTAAGGACGGAGTTCTACTGTACTTAAACCTTTATTTGAAATATTAATTGTGATGAGTAGGAAGAAAGGTTTATCCTTTTAATTCTACCTTCTAGCTTTATGAGCATTTATTTTCCACTGACTGTAGCCACAGCTACTCATTAAAAGACTTTAATACACAGTGCGATGGAAAGGAACATCAGCTATGCATCTCTGGAGAACACCGTTCATACTGTCTTAGATCATAACCCAAAATGAGCTGTTGATCTCACCAGTTCTCATTTGTTTGCAGCATAAAACCATCATATGGTTTGGCACAGAAAGAATTCCCTGTCCATGGAAAGCTATGGCTTTTGAAGTTTGTAGCAGGTTTGAGTATATAAACACACGGAATACACCAAGACCAGTGTTGTTTAAGCACTAAACTAATTTGCACATGGAAAGAATATGTTATTTGTGTTTTCTACCATCAGCTACCTTCATGGCTTGATTATTTTTTCCTTCTTTTTTCATTCTGTGATCCTTTCTAATGAAGGGTTTCTTATTTCCAACCAGTATTGTGGAAACCGTCTAGTCAGAGTATCTGTGAGTTCATTGTCTAGATGTTTGCATCATTTACTAATAAACACAGCTGACACTGTTTTAGCTGATCAACTTAAATTAAACCTTTCTTTCTCATCAAACAAACCTGACCTGAAAGACAATAACACCTTGGTCTATTGCATGGCCTCTCGTTATTTTCTGAAATTAATGTAAAATGAATAGGATGTTGAAAAAGGTTGTTTCAGCTTTTGTGCACATGAAACTTGATCCTGTCCTGAACTATTGCATGATAATTAACTCTTCACTATTGGAAGTCAACGCACAATTACATCTTCTATGTCAGTGTTCAAATTTTGAGGGGGAAGTGTTCAATTAGCATTGTCAAACGAAAATCTAGACATTCACTATATAGAAGTAACCTTTTGTTGACTTAGAGTCAAGCGGTGTCAAAGGCACAGCAGGAAATTGCCATTAGCCAATCTGGACTTTCTCAACATTCAGCTCTACATCCCATAATCATCAGCTTCTGAAGGACAGCAATTTAGGGAGCAAGTCGATCACATCTGTAACTTTGGTCAACCCATCTATGGCATGCATCCACAGATGGGATGAAGATTGCTTACATATTCCAGCTCCTGGACCTAGTGCTTGACTCTTTTCATTATCAGATGTGCTAAACACTATTGGGAGACTTGTTATTTTGGAGGCAAAAGATTAATGACTTATTTTTAAAGTTACTACAGCTGTTTCATTTTATGAAGCCTATTTTTGCAAATATTCATGGCTACATTTGGTAATTGATATTTATTGTCATGCTCAGGAGATGAAACAGTTGGAAATTGGGATTAATATTCTAATAGAAGACTGAGTCATATGGAACATTTTTAAGCAAGCTCAGAAAGATGTGCTGAATATGAGCCCACATGTCAATTCCAAAAAAAGGCAGTATTGGAGCCATGTGTCATGTTCATCCCGTTTTTCCACCCCACAAGTGATGCTCTGTGCCGTGGCTGCATGCAACAACTGTGAAGTTGTAAGCTCTGGCTGACATTGTGCAGCAGCTGTACTATGGTGGGGGAATGGACTTCCGAATGCACCCCTCACTCAGCAGTAAGGAAATTTAGCTCACATATGTATCCTTTGTAGAAAAACCTTACAGAACTGAATGGAACACAAATTTTAGATGATGCTGCTGGGGGAAGAATGTGCCCCTGTTAAACAGAATCTGCAGCTATTTTGGTTTTAACTAACAAATAGATAGGTTCAGCATTGAAAGATGCAATAAAGATTCATTTAGTTTATCTTGAAGATTCAGGTTAGTTGCAAGCTCAATGACTAGAATTAAAAAAAAAATTAGTTAGTTAAACCCAAACATTCTGATACAATGTATCTTCAGATTCTTGCTCTTTCTGTCATTTTCCTTTGTATATGTGTGAAATGATGCAGCTCAGATATAATTTTTCTAACTTTTAAATTTAATTGAAGAATTGGAGAAAATAATACAAATAGTAAATACCCTGTTTAAAAATCTGGAGGGGGAACTTTGCTGAAGATGTGTAGATAACTATGGCTAACAATAAATATCACGAGGTAAATGTTAACTTTAACTAGCACCCTTTGTGTATTTATTATCTAAAGAAGGCACATCAAAAGATAAAGCTAAATATTCCTTTAGGCTATAGATACACAGTATCATAAAAGACCGACTATGCTCATTGAAATCAAATGCCTTAGCAACGTTTAGCAAGGTTGCCAAATAGATTCACTTTATCTTAACCGGACTTGCTATTTTCTCACATTAATTTGTCTTTACATTGGTTTGAATAACTGCTGAATGCAAAAACCAGGCTAATTTTAGCAAGAAGTTCCAGAAATGCTGAAAGGACTAATTTATTGGGTGATAGAATTGTAACTCAACTGACAGAACAAATTCCATTATGCTAGTCTGTACTTGTCCATCACAAAATCATCCCTGGCTCAAACAAGTAGTTCAAATTTTCATGGAGTACTTTTCAATTAGCATATAACACAAGACTATGTGTTCTTACCTTGAATAGTTATGAAAAAAATTAGTTTAAATGTTAGGAAATTGCTGTTGAGTTCTAAGTTCAGTTCAATCTACTTCTGGTGACATAGTTGCAAATCCATGATGACAGAATAATTGATGGCATGTCACACTACTGATGAGATAAAGTCATTACTGATCTACATTTTAATAACACGTTAAACACCATGATTACTTCACTGCTGGTGAATTAATCTCCCAACTCTGAATCAGTAATAACAAATATTTCTCCCTAGAGGATAAAACACACAGAGAAGTATTCCATTTTAAAGGAAGCTGGAGCCATGCTTTCCAAGTTTTATGTCATGCAACCTTTGCTTACAATATGAACAGTCAGCAGTTTTTCCTAATTGATAGAAATATAGCTATAGTTGCAGTAAAGTAGAAAAAATAGTTATTTAATTTTTATAACATTAAAAGAAGATTTTACCAGATATTAAGTGGGCATAACCACCCATACAGATGAGATTGGTATACTAATAGAGATGTATTAGCATACTTAAAAAGTCCCAAAAGTGAAAAGTCTACTCTGTGGGAAAATTCAGTACTTCAGGAGAAGTTTTGTTCTAAATCTGAACATAAAGCAGAAAGTCTGAAGTTTCTCCTGGAAAACAAAACTCCTAAAAATTCTACCAGAGATTCTGACATTGGGGGTTTAGCTGCTACCCTGACTCACGAAAATCCTGATAGTGCTGAAGGAAGTAAGCTTTGCTAGCATGAGGAAGAAAGATTTCTCTGCATCTAGATAAGAAGCCCAGAAGACAAAGACAGCCAGAGAGCTCTCCCACAATTATAAATCTATGTCACAGACCTGGAAAGTTTTCAATCTGTCTGCACAGCAAGGTTGTTCCAGAGTATAAGGTCTTGTGAACCCAAGAAATACCTGAGCAAGCAGTCTTAGGACCAGGAAAATATTCTACTGGGAAAGTATCAGGCAAGTGGGATACACAAGTGGGTCAGTTTTTATGTCATCCACCTTTCTGATCCATGTACCCTGTGACCAAGGTATTTCAAAGGAAAAATATAGATAGATAGGTAGGTAAGTAGGTAGGTAGGTACATACATACATACATACATACATATTATATACATAGATATAGATGCATAGAAATCAGTATGATCTCCTGGGAAGAAAAAGGCTCTGCTGGAATTCAAATGAAAAAGTTCTAATGATCATTTTCTTTTTCAGACCTTTTGTCTTCTTTTGTTGATTCTTGCTGTCTGAGAACAAACCTTTAGAATGGAAATTATGAATTTTCAATGAACATAAATAAAAGTTGTTGACTTTAGTATCACATGGAACATATACGAAGGCAGCCAGGATAAAGAAATAACTCAAAGGCAGTGCCTTACTTTACTAAGTGTTATTAACCAGGGCTTGAGAATTAGGATGTGGTAGTGTTTTTCATGCTGATTTTTACAATGTGTTTGTATAAAGGATGATAGATGTTTTTCTGGCTGTTTGTAGTAATGAGCTGGAGATCTCTACACTGATAAAACTAATCTCTCCCTGCTGCAAATGAGAAGAGGCATAAATATCCTCCCCCCCCCCCCCCCCCCCCCCCCAGTTTCTAACAAGTGGAATTGCATGTTAATGTGCAGTTAATTCCTGGTCTTTTTTTGTCGTGGACAAGGAAGTGTCCAGAGAGTACAGTTATCACTACAACTGACTGAATGCTTTATCTATACTATTTATGGAGTAGGTATGTGAATTAACCATTGACTCTTTCTGATCCAGTCTGGATTTTCTACTGGAGATGGGGGAGTAATTTTTCTTAAAACTCCTGTACAACCCAAAATATTTTTTTAGGTCACTTAAAATCTTTGCCCAGTTATTAAAAAGGATATGAAGAAAAACTATATCACAGAGGCTAAGCAGTCAAAGTTAGAAGACCAGATGAACAGCATTGGTAGACATGGTAACAGATCTGTTATTCTTGGCTCTGCTGGATGATTTCATTATTGAGAAATTAACACCCTCATGAAGTTTAGCCTAAAAATACATGTAAAAAGGGAAAACCGTGTATACTGTAACTTGAAAATCTAATTTTCAGGCCTTACTGTGACTTTTTCCATTACAAATTCTGGTACTGAATGAATTTTTGTTGTTGTTGTTGTTGTTGTTGTTGTTTAATTGGGGCTTCAGCATTTCAGTGCATGTGACATTCCACTTGAACCAATGAAAAGCGTATCATCAGCTGGCTCTTTGTCTTTGTTATGCCCCAGTTAAAAATGCCTTTCACTTCACTGACACAATGCCACATGCCATGAAATGAATTTCCTTTCACAGATTCTTGGTGTCATTTGTAAGAATGTAATTAGATCTGCACCTTGGTCATGGAAGTAGCTCGAAGAAGGAAAATACTGAGTTCAGAGACTCACTGCTATTAACAGTGGTACAAGTCATGAGCTGTGCCTTCAGCACTTCTGAATTGTCTGCAAAACAGTTAAAAACACTAGTTAAAGCTTCTGGCTGTTCAAATGTGCAAGTACATGTAATCTACTGGTGAGTTACCTCTCTATTTGTCCCATTATTAGCCTGCTTCTACAATTCCTATAATATGCTTGGTAAAATTGACTCGGATGTAGACTAGTCTCAAAAGCCTCCTGACTGATTACTCCAAAGTTGCTGAAGAAGAGTTAGCAATCAGGAATAATGCATGTAATGTTTTGCTGGTGTTTATGCAAGATGAGTGCAAGATATGTTTGTGGGTAGGCGAGGAAGGGTGGAGTGAGAGGCTCGGAAGAAAGAATGAACATTTTATGGAGCTTCCCTGTAAGGTAAAAATGCAAAATATTTGTTATACAAGGCCATTAGCAAAAGTCACGATATGTTTCTACTGATCCCCAGGGGAGAATCTGTTACCATTGGTCTTTGATAGAGATCCCAGTGATGGATGCAAAATCTAGTGATGAATACAAAGATAGAATTCCTCTGCTATTTTGTGAATTTAGTGTTTTGTCACATTGGTTATTAGAAATGATGGTTTGGATGCTACAAGTTATAGTTCTGATTCAGATTTTCATAAGCAATTAGATCTGAGATTCAGTGCCTCAAAGCCTCTTCAGCTTAGATTCCCAAAGGGCTGGATGTGCTCTTAGTATTCAGCAAGATTTTCAATAGAATTCAGTTTCATAACCCTGTGTTACCGTCTTTTCCCTCCTAGGCTGAGTTTTCCTACCTCTTCTTCAAGTTAGTGTATTTGCAGGTGTGGTATAACTCTTAAGAGTGCGACCCTACAAAATTTTGCTTCAAAAATAGGGACTGGTAATTATGGACCTGAAAAATAATATTTCTAAACTGATGAGATTCCATGACATTTCATAGTCCCATAATAAAATGAAAAAAATCAGAGAATGTATTTCTCACAAATAAAAATGTGTTAAATCTATTACAGGATCTGATTCAGTTTAACAGCAGGGTTGCACGCACCTGAAAAACAGGTTTGTAAAGGAAAGGCTTCCAGACACTACCTTATAAGAATGGTAACAGGCGCCACTATGTTGGAGATAAAGATAACAGCCCAGTTAAGAATGCTTTTCTTTTATTGGAGTCACATGCAATTTTAAACCAGTTCCTGAGTTTCTTTCTTGTTTCAGATTCATAGTGGGTAAAATTTAATCCTGTGAATTTTTCCTTTTATTAGAATGTAAATTCACTGTTTTATATTTTTCTCATGAATCTGCACTTATTTTGTAGCCATTGTTACTCTCAAATTAGATCTTTAACCATCTACAAGATGAAGGACAGTATGATCTCAGCTGAAGACAGTGATGTTCAAAAGCATGGCTTGCTCTTTCTATCCACATCTATTGCTATTTTGGCTAATGTAGTTTATTGTTATTTGACTAGTATCTATAGATATCTTATTGGTCAGCATATTAATACTTCTTTTCTTTGGTTCTGCTGACAAAGCCACTGGTACTAACTCTTAATGAGAACACCTTTCATCTTCATTTAGATCTTATAAAGTTATGAGCAACGAACAAATTGTCAGTGAAAAAATCTTGGTTTACTCAATCCACCGTTCTTTTTTTTCCTCTTTCTCTCTTCCTCATCACAACTGAAACAGTTTATTTAATACAGTAGTTCTGGAAACAAAGATAAAAATCATCTTAACAAGTCTGATTGATAGTCATCAATTGTTCAGCAGACATTACAAGACTGTCTTATCTCCTAATTATTCAGGAAGGCACAAGCTACACTCTCAGGGCTTTCCTGAAATGCAGCAAATTTGTATTTCAGTTGTACATCCATCTTTTGCTTCTAGAGAAGCAAGAAGATGGTAGAAAAATATTTCATGGAAACCACTATGCAGCTTCCTGCCCTAACTGTTTTTGAAGTCTCCGATCCTAAAATCTGACTTCATCAACTGCAGCTATACAGAGCTTCAATGAAGCCAGTGAAGGTCTCCTTGAATCTATGCATTGTAATATGTAATAGTAACAGGATAGCTAAGAAAAAAGGCTTGTAAATCCAGAATATAAAATCAGTATATGAAAGGAAAATACTTGGAAGATTTAAGAGTCTGTAGGAACAAACCCCGATGGCAAGTTTGTTTCATCACTCTCAAAACCTATAGGAAAATTTAAAAAATTGTTCTCACTAAGTGATAAGAAGGTGAAGGTTTAAGTGTGTGAAGAGAAAGGAGGAGGTGTTAGGGATGGTATGAGTTTGCTGGATTGAGTGATTTGGCTCCTAAGAAGCTGTGTTGAGAGATGAGGAAGGGAGAAGGAAAAATGAGGAATTCCATTCTAGTCAATAAAACGTTAAGGAGAAGCATTGCATGAGCAGCTCATTCTTTGGTAGCTTGATTCCTCCCTGCTGAATGTAAGGGCAATAAATACTTTGGGGTTTTCAGGAGAGAATGCACTGAACATTTTTGTTCCAGGAACTGTTCCATTTTTATATCAATAATGTTGTAAGCTGCATGTAAACAGTTACCAGGAGGGGTAAAGTGATAAGAAAAGGTGTAATTTACTGATGGAAGAACTGCATAGACAAGGCTTAAAGAAATTCAGGCCTGAGATTTTATTTTGAACTAACTGCAGCATGTTTCCTTCTTCATAGTTTGAGAAGAGCCACCTTGTTACTCTGTTCACATAATTCCAGTTTTTGAGATATTATCCTGCTCTACCAGGATCTAAAATACTCTCTTCTAAACTTGAACAGAGTGGGCTTTTGTTTTTCTGTTTCTGAACACCCTGTTCTCATGAGCAAAAGTTCTTCCCTGAGAGGAGGTCCAGGGAAATTCCAGGCCATCCTGGAGATGGGAATGAAACAAGACTGAGGTAAAATATGGAAACACAAGAAATCTGTGGCATTCTTTATACTCAATTCTTTGAACTCTTGAGCAAATATCTGTGCATCCAGAAGTAGCCAAATCATAGAATCATAGAATGGTTTGGGTTGGAAGGGACCTCAAAGATCATCTAGTCTAAACCCCCCTGCCATGGGCAGGGACACCCTCCACTAGACCAGGTTGCCCAAAGCCCCATCCAACCTGGCCTTGAACACTTCCAGGGATGGGGCATCCACAGCTTCTCTGGGCAACCTGTGCCAGTGCGTCACCACCCTCACAGGGAAGAATTTCTTCCTAACATCTAAACTAAATCTATAATCTTTTAGTTTAAACCCATTACCCTTTGTCCTATCGAAACACTCCTTCATAAACAGTCCCTCTCCATCTTTCCTGTAGGCCCCTTTACGACTTGACTTAATTCTTCCGTCTTCCTTAGTTGAACATAATGCACAATGATGAACACGAGGGCATGTCAGGAAGGACAAATGGCAGATGTAATAGGGAGTTGCTGTCATGCTTTCTATCCCTCACAAAAGTGTTGCTTAATAGTATCTGAAGGCCTCTGATTGTTGAGTTGAGATCTTCAATATGGCTGTCCTGCCTTTATGACACTAAAATCTGTGAAGGATGGGTATTTACTTTGTCACAATGTCCCCTTTTCAGTGATTCTGTAAAGGAGTGTGACTGACCTTTCCGAGACAGCCTGAACTTTTTAACTACAATGGGGAAGATGCAGCCTTTATCTGTCTGATCTGTATGAAATTTGACCTGTGATTCATAGGAGGTGTCCTCACTTTCCAGTCTGCCCCTCTTCCTGAAGGCTTTCTGCTCAGATTTGATTGATAAGTGAATGCATTTTCCAGATATGCTTTCTTTTTTGCTTTTTTTTTTCTCCTCTCCCCTCTCCTTCCTCATTTCTGAAAAGAAGTAATGAGGGGCAAGAAATGAACTGTAAAAGGAGCACAAAAGCAGAGATTTGCTGAATGATGAGAACAGACTCAATGGGCCTCCAGGTAAAAATGGGGTAATTGAACAGCATAATATCATATCAGTTCAAGACATGATGCGACTAGCATCCATACAGCATTCAATTATACGCGTCCAAATACTAGTCTGTCTTCAACCACCCTTCTTCTGGGGCCTCTCTGTATCGTTTAGCTCACAGTAAAGGATGCTTTGTTCCTTTAGGCATAGAGGGTGATTTGTCAGATATCCTTCAGCTTGTGTTTAGGAGGAGGGGAGGACCCGCGTTTGCAGCCTGTCTTGGCAGCGCTGCCTGTCGTGGCAGGTATGGCAGGTCTGTGACAAGGACTGCCCACACATCTGCTCAGTTTCCTCTTCTTTTTCCGATGTGGTTTTGATACGTCTGCATCCAGCTCTACTTTTCTCAGCCCATCAATCTTCCTGGACACGCATCCTTTGGCTCCTTCACTTTCAGTGCATTCCAGTGAATGGCTTTTGGGTTTATAGTTGCTTCGTGCTGAAGTTTTAGGCTACTGTAGTACTTCTCTGAAAATATTCACAAGCGAGGGAGTTGGGAATAGGGCCTGAAGAACACAAGACCAGGGTGGTGTCTGAGATTTTTCCTATATGATGGATATTTCTTAACAAGGAAACATAAGCCTCTTCCTTTTTTATTTCTGAATCTTCTGTTTAGGATGAAGGGTATCTGTCTGTAACACAGGCTTACCTGCAATGTGAGAGTCTCAAACTGCAGGGAATGGGAATTCCCTTCTAATCACAACTTGAGATCCACAGCAGCTTTTAAAAAAGCATCCTTTGAGCTAGGCTGATTAGTGCTGCTCTGTTGTTCAGAAATTACTGAGAAACAATCTATACGTAATATATTTTTAAATGTGCTTCTATTTCAAACTGTATGGAATATACAAAATATGTTTTGTATATGTGTAACTACATATAACAACAAATGGTATATATGAGATACATTGTGTGGGTAACTTTACACTGGGTCGGTCACATAAAACATTTTTTTTTTAATATTGTTATGATAATTTCTTTTTTCCTAAAGAAGATTTTATGTTCCTTACCTCTATACAGCCTGTAAGTATTATGAATAATCTTTCTTTTTTAAAAATTAAATTTACAGGAATCTCCTGACACATACATCATGTCACATAAATCAGTTTTGAATATACCTCTTCGGACAAGTTTTGTCCAGACCTAGCTAATGTAGAGTAATTATGACAATTGTTCTATGTCTTCAGGAAGGAAAAGCCAGCCATTTATACAAACCCATGAAATTTTATTCCTATTTCTGAACACCATAAGTCATTAGTACACTTTAAACGTCCATTGGAATTGCCTGCCTCAGGGCTGTGTTGCTGTGTCCCTGGCCTGTCCCTGAACGCTGAAAGTTAGCTGTAGTCCTTCTCAGGTTTAGACGCAGATCGAGTACAACATTACAGGCTTTCGAGTCAATGAAATTTACAGCCACTTGAGCAAGCTGCATCCCTTCCAGTCTCTTCTTTCAGTGGAAGAGGAGAGAAAGCTGAATGTTACCTTGATCAGAGGAAAATGAGTGGGGAAGATCTGTGGTCAACAGTGACTGTTCTGCTGTCTCCTTTCCTGTAACTGAAGTGCTTTTAAAAGAGGTTTATTTGTATCAGGTAAAACACAGAATATTCCGGTCCTGCAGCAAAACACTCTGGCAACAGCACCTACCCTGTGCACCGAAGCCATGATTTGTTTGAACGTCTGGCACAGGGAGGCTTCTCTCCCATCCAGAGAAGGTGGGAAAGGCACAAACTAGAGTTTTTTGTGCACACAGAAATGAAGAAGGCCTCTTCCTCCTCTGGGTTCTCCAGAAGTAGTCTGTTGCATCACCTTTTCCTATTGCAAAAGCCTCATAGTGGGGTTGTGTGCAGTATGGAATTCAGTCTGCCTCACTTGCCAGCCATTGTACTTGTCTTTTTTTATTGTTTGTTTATTTGTTTAATACTCATCTTTCTGTGGCTTTGACTCAGACATCAATGTTTATAGACTTCTGGATTTCTTTTTGCTGTAAGCATTGTCTTTAATCAGTATAAGCTCCTGGGAAGTCATCGGTCCAGAGACCAAAATTTACATTTCCCTGTATGTAAGATAGCAAAAGAGGAACATAGGCATCTGTTTCCACTTCTCAACTAGGAGTCATTTCCTTTGCACTCTCTGCTAACGCTTCTCAGACTTAGGCCAAACCAGGAAAACTTTATAGCTATTATATCCGTGATGTTGACCCCTATAACATTAGTGAATATGGACAGAGATGTTCTATGTTAATTCTAGTGAACAAGGAATAGAGATGAAACTAATCACTCTTTTCAGAGTAGCTGGATCGTTGCTGAGCAGGAACAGTAGCCTATATGTCCCACGCATTATCCTTTAAACCAAACATTCCCAACTACAGTCCTCGGTGCCAGCTCCCTGCTTCATCTACACACCAGCACTGTGGTTTAGGCAATGCTGTCCGTGGGCAGTTATCCCACCGGCTGGTAATCAGCTAACACTGATCTGCTGGTGGCAGCGTTTTGTTGTTGCTCTGTTCACAGTACTTGCCACAGGAATTTACAGACATAGGAGCATAAATATTGGATCCCCATTTTCACCCCAGTGAAACAGAGGTAGGGGGAGGATATATTGTGGACTGTCATTGCTTGGGGGAAAGAGGTGATGGTATGTGGATGGAAAGCCAGGATGGAAAGCCAGGGGTTGCACATCTGCTGCTGAGAGCTTGACACAGGGCCAGTAACCTGGGCTTTGCTGAAAGGGTCTCATGGACAGCACTAACACAGCAAATTAAACCTTAAAACTTTTCATCCCTCAGATTCATACTCTTCCAACACATTCATTGTAACCTCTGTAATATTCAAAAAAAGACAGGATTCATAGTGATCACAGCTGTCAGTTTCTTCAGGCTTCAAGAAGCCACATGTTGATCTCCAAACCAGCTCATCTGCCGTGCCATTATCATGGGGATTTTCCGAGCATTTGTACTGAGCTGACTGAGGATGAAAAGCTCTTTGCAGTACCATCTTCCTGCATGAAGAGCCTAAGTTTCCAGTTCTGTTCTTGCATCTTGGGTATGCAATAGCCACTGCGATGACTGATATTGAAAGTCTGAGATCTGAATTTTGTCACACATATGAATATCTCCACTGCACTGATTGGACTGTTTAGGCATCTGGAGCAATGTCCCCATGGCAGGACTGCACACTCCATGTTGTCTATGGTGTTTCAGTGCACATGGATAAGTGTTTGAACTCAGTCCTTACTCACATCTCTCGCTGCAGGTGAATGTGTCATATTACCTCCACAGGGCATTCAATCTGTTAATTTACAAAGGGATACGATTTTAATGCTTCAAAGCTATTGCTTTTCATGCTGATTTGCTGGGTTTGTTCCTCGGTTGTGCAGGTCCTCTCTGAGAAGGGCAATCTTTTTGCTACAGATAATGTGAACGGTACAGTATAGTAAGTGTTAATCTGTAAACCCATGTAGCTCCACCTGGCCTAGATCACTAGATTCCTTCCCCACGCATGTATAACTGCTCCTCATGTTAATGAGGAAAGCATGCTCTTTGAAGAGGAAATACACACATCACGCTCACATCTTAAAGCACTCAAGATGTTTTTTTGGCATGCTGGAGAGAAGTAGCATGACGCGCAAATACACATAATACTTGATGAGGTACCATACTACTTGATGAGATACCATAATATATAGAAAACTATTATCACTCAGCTGTCTTCCACTACACACGCTGAGACTATCAATAATCACACTTGGTTTGGATTTCTGGGTAATATCTTCAAGTGAATTCAAATACAAGTGTAACCTGGCACTAAGCCTTTTTTCCTGCATTACAGAAAAAGCAGAGCTAATTCAAAAATGTTGTATTCACTGAGAATTTTGAAACATGTATCTGCAACTATTTTGTGTAACAACTGGATGATTTTTTTAAAAAAAATGTTTTACACTCTCTTTCTTCTTCATTTTTCCAGCTTTGACTTAGAAAAGTATAGAAGAAGGAAGAAAGTAATGCTTTAGTTTTCTTATATTTGTGAGAAAATTGTAAACAAAGCATAAAGTGAGTCTGCCTTTTAAAAAAAAAAAAAAAATCTGGCATTGGTCAAAATGCCTTTGAACAAAAAAATAATAATTGCAGAAGCTTAATCAGACTCAAAGGTCATGCTAGAGCAAGAACCATAGTTAAAGAATGAAAATAAATATAACAAACCAAAAATATTATAAGTATTTTAATGAAGTAATAGAGTTAAAAAAAAAAAATATTGACTGGCAGACTGAGCACATGGAAACTTGCAGCTGGCAAAGAAAAGAAGTAAATATGTTCTGTAGAGTATTTTAGACTCATTGACCATTCCAGCAATTTGGAAATAGGGCTTGTAATAAGACCTGTAATCCTCAGCCAGTACCTAGCTGGTACTCTTGTTTTCCACATTGCCAGTGAATCAGGAAACAAATGCCTAAGCTGCACTGCAAATGGCTGTATGTTTTTACTCATGCTCTTATTTTTGCAAGGTCAGGCTCCTGATCTACCCGTGTATCTAAAACTTTCATTCATAGCAATAAATAAATATGTAAGAAGAATGCTGTATTTGACCTCAGAGTAATACAGAGTAAAATTTGGTTATAAGTGGTATGAAACAATCACTCTAAGAAAACATCTGGAGGTATATACTACACTGAAAGAACTACAGATAATTATCTGAAAATGGACATTGTTTGGAAAATGAATGGATAAAATTGCAAAACCCTTAGATGGGCTGAGAGCAAAAATCGTAATCCAATCTAAGTACTAAACTGATCTGAGTTGTAGGCATGATGAGAAAGGGTAAAAGGATGAAATAGCACAGTTCATCTCAAGTCCCTGCTTTGACATGTCACCACGACTCTGAATCAATTGCATTTTGATATTTCTTAATGTGTATATTGTTATAATTCTGATTTTCTTCTTAACTGCTTACATTTTTTTGTGTATCTTTGTGTTCCTTAAAAAAGAATTACTTCAATGAATAAACTAACTTCATTCAAATTTTCAGAAAAACACAGTTGAGTTCTGAGTTTCAGTTCTCTTCTCCCTCATGGTATGTTTTTATTGTTAAGCCCCTATTTCTGTTTCCAGGGACTACACAAAAATGGGCTTATTTCTTGCATTGACTGAGTTACACTCCTCCAGATTAGAAGACACAGCACTGAACGTGATTGATAGCCTATACTGGGCTACCTATGTCCATGTGATTACAACCCAGCATGAATATATGTCTCTGACTGTGAATAATTAGGATGATATCATAGTTAAGGTTTTCTTTCTTCAAAATATTTACGACTACTCTTCATACAGAAGAATGTCACATAGGTCTGGGCATTGCAATGTCTCTTCATATAGGGTATCCTTTTCCAAGCAGACCTAGAATCAATATGCAAATTTACACCTTTTCTTCTCTATCCAGAGTTCATTCTCTACCACATTTCCTTGCCTATTAGACAATAAATTTTCATTAATTTGGGGGTTTTGCTGCTGGCTGAAAAACTCAGCACCTCCAGTCAAATATCTTCCACAACTTGGAGAGAACCAAGAACATGAATGTTGCTGAGGAGAATAAAATAAACATGAAGCACTTTTACTTTAAAAGCCAGATAACTACATGCCCCCTTGCACAAGTGTATTTCAATCCTATTTTATTGTGTGACACTCTATTTCCTGCAGTACAACTTCATCCATCAGAACCCAAGATGAGCATTATTTCATGAGTGAGGCTACTGTGATTTTTTTTTTTTTTTCATTTTTTACCCTTCAGTATAACATTATGCCTCATTTACTCCACGTAGCTGAAGTCTGCACAGAGGAATCTTCTTTGTTGGTGCTCCTCTGATTCTTGCTGCAACAGTATTTGAGCATATCTTCAACGAGAACAAACTTCTCCTTAGTTTCCAGTTTGGGGCAGAAAAGTATTATCTGCATTTGACAGAGACGAAAGAAGAAATTAACTCACTTTCTCTGTACAAGATAGGGAGCAAGTGCCAAGTGCTCGAAAAGTATCCAGCACTCTTGGAGTGCACTCCAGTGCCCTAATTCATAGAGCAATTAGCCTCTTGTGTGCACGGTGGCTTAAATCACTATACATCATGCTGTCTTTGCAATGAATGTAAGAGTACTGAGACTAGCAATCAAGGGGCAATGCACTGCAGAACAGTGCTAAGTTCAGCTTTCCCTGCTCAGCAAGCAAGCTGCATGTTAGCATTGTGGAACAAACAGTTCGGGCTCATCTAGCAAAGCCCCAGCCAGGAGGGCTAAGATCATTTTGTTTTTAACTGCTGTTTCCTAGCCAAGTGTGTCAGAGTCAGGCTCACACTGGTTTTATTGGCTTGTGCAGTGGTGGAAAGGATCAATTCCACTTTGTAGCTACATTTCCTGGGCAAATGTTGGACAGTAGTCTGGAGAAAGGACAGCACTGAAATGACAGAAGTGACTCTATGATTATACACTGAGATGGTGACAAAATAGGTGGAAGTGCCTTCTTGTGGTGCCAGATGCTCCCTTCCACAGCCAAAGGACCCAGTCCTTCTATTAGCTGATCCTACATGGAGGGAGACAGATCTTTGGGAAAATGAAGCTTTACCACTTCTGATGTTTGCTGACTCCTAGAACTGGAGTAGCAGCTAACTTTTGCCCCTAATGTTCCATCCTCACAGTGCTGCTTGCTCCATTCCTACTACAACTCTGATTCACAGGAGAGAGTGGGGAGGCATTTTCTTCTTGCAGGTAATGCAAATTTTCTACAAGGAAAAAAGATGTTTACTTGCCTGTAGCTTGGTTATGAAGAAACTGCTCTGCAATGTCTGAAATCCCCCAGTATGACTAATTGCTACCATTTGACCTTGACAAGCTTGAGGAGTGGGCCAATGTGAATTATGTGAAATTCAACAAGGTGAAGTGCAAGGTCCTGCACATAGGTCGGGGCAATACCCAGTATCAATGCAGACTGGGAGATGAATGCATTGAAAGCAGCCCTCAGGAGAAGGATGTGGGGATACCGGCGGATGAGAAGCTCAACGGGACCCAGCAATATGCACTTGCAGCCCAGAAAGCCAACCGTGTCCTGGGCTGCATCAAAAGAAATGTGACCAGCAGGTCGAGGGAGGTGATCCTGTCCCTCTACTCTGCCCTTGTGAGACCTCACCTGGAGTACTGCGTACAGCTCTGGGGGCCCCAACATAAGAAGGACATGGACTTGTTGGAGTGAGTCCAGGGGAAGGGCATGAAGATGATCAGAGGGCTGGAGCACCTCTCCTATGAAGACAGGCTGAGAGAGTTGGGGTTGTTCAGCTTGGAGAAAAGAAGGCTCTGGGGAGACCTTAGAGCAGCCTTCCAGTACCTAAAGGGGCCTACAAGAAAGCTGGAGAGGGACTGTTTACAAGGGCACAGAGTGATAGGACAAGGGGGAATGGCTTTAAGCTGAAGGAGGGGAGATTTAGATTAGATATTAGAAAGAAATTCTTCCCTGTGAGGGTGGTGAGGCACTGGCACAGGTTGCCCAGAGAAGCTGTGGATGCCCCCTCCCTGGAAGTGTTCAAGGCCAGGTTTGATGGGGCTTTGGGCAACCTGGTCTAGTGGAGGGTGTCCCTGCCCATGGCAGGGAAGTTGGAACTAGGTGATTTTCAAAGGTCCCTACCAAGTCAAACCATTCTATGATTCTGTGATTCTGTGATTCTGTGATTCTATCATCTAAAAACTACTCTACAAAATCTACTACATTCATACAAAATGTATTAGATATATGTCCTTAAAGCTTTGACATATAATTCAGTTTGCACTTGTTTTCCACCAAGTCTCTGACCTTCCTTTTACATTTAAACTGTCTACCATCCAACTCCTGCAGTCATGATGTATTTGAAATTCAGTGGTAATCTTTTCTAATAATGTAAAATAGACTATTTTTCATCCATCCCCCTTTTTTTTTGAAGGTTAGATTTGCTAAGGAAAAAATCATTTGGGACTATTTCTTGGACTGAGAAGAAACAAGCTATTCCAGAAGGAAAAATTAAAACAGAGAGGTACAGGGAACTGAAAGAGGTCTTACAGAAATCTTTGTGCAGCTTTAGTGGCAGGGATTGTTTTACATTCTGACTATAAACAAACACACATTTCGTTGCAGATTTAACTCCAGCTGGGAGCCTAGTTATGTATGTTGTAAAGTAATACAGAGTGAAAGGATAGTTGTACGGTAAAAACAAAGTATTGTGTGCCAGGATGTATGGGTTTCAGTCCTGGATTTGCCATGTACTATGCATTGAAATAAACCATTTGGTCATGTATTGTTTTGACCTTGACCATGGTTCTGTAATTTTTTTTTTAAGATATCTAAATTTAAACTACTGAAGGACTATATTTAACTTAGCAAAGTCTTCCTGAGTTATCTGTTTTACCTACAGAGAGGACTATCCTCCTACAAAAGGTTATTCTGAATATCTAAATTAGGTTTTTCTTTTAAACTGACTTTCAGAAAAGTCATCACTGACTATGCAGGGAGGAGAGGGTAATTAAACATGGGATGCACCTCACCGGGTTTAAATGGCTCCTTTTAAGCTGAAGGAGGATAGATTTAGATTAGATATCAGGAAACAATTCGTTACTATGAGAGTGGTAAGGCACTGGAACAGGTTGCGCAGAGAAGCTGTGGATGCCCCATCTCTGGAAGTGTCCAAGGCCAGGTTGGATGGGGCTTTGGGCAACCTGGTCTAGTGGAGGGTGTCCCTGCCCATGGCGGGGGGGGGGGAACTAGATGATCTTCAAAGGTCCCTACCAAGTCAAACCATTTTATGATTCTATGATTCTGTGAATACCTGATAGGTACATGCCTTCACCTGAAGTAGTCGTTTAGGCGGGGGAAATAAACACTTCAGTGTGCAAAATACAAATTTCTCACAAAAGATGCCTTTTTTGTCCAAGCAGCCATAGAGAGAGTTTATACAGCTGATGTAAGTAAACTTCTTCATTGAAGAAGTCACAAGCTGTATTCTGAATGTTTGAATACCTCTTTCTTTCCTGTCCTCTGCCTGTCTCTGCTATGAAACAAATCTACGGATTATCCTTAGTGTTTAAAGGCTATTATCTTGATTTTCAACACAGCTTGAAACAAACATTATTATCCCCAAAACAGAAATTCTGACAGTAAATAATTTGGTCTGTCTCTTACTCTGAAGTGACAAAACTTTTGTTGAACAGACGTCTTGGGTTCAGGATTTAATTTTAAGGTAGGAATGCCAAACCGAAATAGGCCAGCATTCAGGGCAATCTGCCCGATTCAGAAGAGGAACATGAGGCTCAGTTCTTCACGTTGTTGGCAGCTCTTCTCTGGGCCTCTCTTTCCTCTTCCTCCCACTCTCCTTGCATCCCTTCCCCCACCTCCAAAAAAAAGCTTCTCCAGGTTTGACTTGGTTTCCTTCTCCATCAGAATAGAAACACATTCTATAATCTAAAATCTGTGAAAAAACCCGGAAGCTTTGTTTTCAAGCCAGCTTGCCTAAAAGAATCCGTAGCTTCAGCAGGTCAGTATAATCAGTTTTGCTTAAATGGTCAAAAGCCTCTGTTTTAAAAGAGAAAAATATGCATTGCGGCAAGCATTAAATGAAAAAAAGAAAATGTTTAGGAAATGTAAATTAAGCTAGTCTTTCAAACCAACTTATATAAAAAAAATTGTTTCCTTTCATTCTCTGGCTTCACTCAGTTTTCTGTTTCTATGTGTTCCAATTGCATCTTAGTAGAGAGATGTATTATTGCATTCTTTTTGCTGTAGATACTGCTTTGTGGTAAACAAAATTTGATCCCTCTTTTTCCAATACTTTCGTCAGGCTAAATAAAATTATTCTAATGCTTTCTGAGTTTGTCTAACAAGAACTACACTTACATCTTCTGATTTCCGTTCTATCAAAACATCAAAGAATGAAAAGTCTCTGTCTGAATGTTGTTTCCACCTTCATTTCTATCCCTTTTAATTTTAATTTTAATTTCTACCTCTTGCTGCTCTCATTAAAATAGTAACACTGTCTCAGGTTATGATCTGAGAGACTGTCACAGAAAAAATAGCTCCTACAAGAAAGGTTTCACTGACCAAGGGTTACAAAAGTTTTTCACGAGACACTAGTTGATAACAGAAAAAAAGAATCCACTGCTGTGCTTTTCTGAAGATCCTTCAGTGACAAATCGTGTCTCTGTTTATCATCAAGGTTTTCTCCTTGTGCTTGTTCATTCTTCATCTTTAGTCTTGCTGCTCACCGACCTTCTTTTCACCTTCTCGCTTTCAGCTTGCTGGGTCTCCAGAAGCAAGGTGCCTCCAGAGCCCATGTTACAGCTGGATGAATCAGTTGCTTGCTCACCGTAGCCCCTCCCATCTCCCCAGCCATTTGAACAGTGACATTACTATGGAAAGCAAAATTGGTGCACTTATAGCAAGTTCCCTGTGTACCAGGCTTTCAAACCAGGGGAAAGTTCAGGTGATTTTCAAGAAAGTGACCTCTGCTCCATTGCTTGCACTAGAGCCTCTGCTAAATATGTTGTGTCGTTGCCTGCATGAAGTACAGCAGCAAGTGCAGGACGTTTCTGCTCTTTCTGATCCTCAGCTGGGTGTTGACCACGTGCCCAGTCTTGTACAATACTTAAGAACATATTGTTCTCTCCCAGAAGGTCATTGCATATGTATGGGACATATAATGCAATACTAGACCTCAGAAGAGCTCTCTCAAAGCGATTTTTTTTTTTCCTCTAATAAAAAGGAGCAAAAAACCACTGCATTTTTCACTCTGAACCAAATCAAAAGCAGAGTTCACTGCTCAGGAATTTGTTCTGCCAGAGCACAGGGGTCATTAAATATACCAGTATGCTCTTAAAAGAATAAAGCACAAAGGCTTCAGATTTAATGTTAGATACTACGAGTAATGCCTATTTAAATAAGACTCCTGCCATAGTTATTTAGGTCCATCTTATAATTATACAGGTACCTCAAATTTTGTAATCGATTTCTCACTTCCTAACCCACTGTTTAGAGTCAACTACATCTTAGGAATGGATTCAGTGATTCCTTTGCAAAACTCCTTGTGGGAATAAGGGTAAATGTATGATGTTTTTCGTCAGGAGAAATTCTTCTCCAACCTCTTGTGGAGGACAGGTTTAATGCAAACACATCGTGACTTCAAGAGGTGAGCATGTGCTGCCTGGATCTTACACCCTTCAGATCCTTCTCTGTAGTTACCATGTGCAACTTTTCTAACATTTCTGTTTAAATGATTACATAGAGTATGACATTTTGCACCCAATAAAATTGAAAAGAACAAAGATGTTTCATTCTGCTTTTCCAGATCCTGAGGAAAGAGATGGTATTTCACTATCCACAGTACTTTGCACAGAGTTCCTCTAGTATTAATTATCGCTTCTGTTTGGATTCAAGGATTTTCAAAACAAATTATATCTTTGGAATAAAGCTGTAGAACAAGATTACAGCACAGTCATGTTTTAGCTATTTTCTGGAAGTGTTTCTGAAGTATGAATACCAACATCCAAAAAACTGCAAAATCACCCACAGGAGAAAAGTAATTTCTGCTTTTGAAATGGTGAAGTAGGCACACAAATATGGAATGACTTGCCATGGATGAAAGGTAGATAAAAAGTCCCCCTGTTTCAAACTTCATTATTTGTAATACATTTTCAGGGCTAGAACCTAGGAATTAAATCTTCCTTTCACTGTGCAGGGTAAAAATTTCATCATGGTCTTTGAAGTCAGATTTTCACAATGTCCCTTCCTAATAAAATTTGCTGTTAGTAGATGACAGCAGTAAGGCATTTTTTTCTCTGAAGGCAACTCATTCAAAAGCATTGCAGCCATAAATACATAACCGATACTACAGTTGGCATTGGTCTTGTTGGAAGTAATGAAATGAGGTGTTGTGGGTCTCATCTAATTTGTTGTTAGATATACTTTGTTTAGATATCTATAGAAGATCTGACCACCTGAGTGTTCTTCCACTGTTAATGGAGAGAAATCATCACTGTAAGGTAATGATTCAGCTGACTAGCCTATACATATCCTAGCTATATATATCCCATATGTATATGGGATGAGATGAGTTGTTCCTCAGGAATGTCTGTTTTCTCCGTCACCTTTCAAGTGACGTTTTGGTGGCCCTCATATAATACATATGGCTTGATGAAGTCTTTTCTCACTATCCAACTGCACTTTCATGATCAGCCTACATTTTCCAATTGCAATTGCACTTCCATTTCATCATTGCAATCCAGCTCCAAGGCTTCTCTGACAAACAAATCCCAGAGAGGTTTAGCATCTGTACATGTGACATATTGCAGACACAATATGCTGAAATACATTGTAAAAATTCAGATTTTGTATAGTACTTTTTGAGATATTTGAGTGAAAGCACAAACTGTACAATCCAAGAGCAGATGTTCATTAATCAGCCTTGCATCATATGTGTTCTTTACTCTTTATTGTGTTGTTTCAGAAATGTATTTCCAGACTAGTTCAGTCATCTCCAAGACAGCCTGAGTCTTCTATTGTCTCATCAGTCTAAGAATACAGTCAAATTCTTACCTTTTGGAGAAGATATTTTGTCTGAGCAGTTCCATGTGTGCTAACGCATATCCATCTGGCATCTCTGAAGGGAACTCTGTAATAAATATTACTACAAATGAGCATAGTTTGAAACTTTGGCTCCAAAAAGAGTTTTTAATTAACTGTATTTACTGAATGGTCTTGGGATGTTTTTTAAGACTACTCCCTGCAGAGGGATGGAGGTAAACAGAGATTTTGATGCTGTACGTGTATATTTGCACGTGTAGACATGTCTCCTCATATCTTTTTTCTTGTTCAAAATACAGGTCTTATTTTCTTGTTCCAAATGGAATATTCAACAACTTAGTCATTGCCAGTAAAACTTTTGGGTGTCTTAACTCTTCAAAATAAAATGTCGATAGTTGTTTTTTTTAACACATAACTCAGGGTAAAAGTGCTATTGCCAAGGTTTATCAGTCGTTAAACTTTCACTCAGTGCAGATACAATCTGTTTGCCTGGGAGCTGAAACAAGAAAGAACATGTATTCCAAAGTGTAAACAAAGCTCTCATATGATAATAGTGCTGACTTATCTTTGGTTAAAATATTTCACAGAACAGCTATTGACCATCAGGCACATACTTATGGACAGGTATTCAGTTGGTAAATTGATGGAGGTTCTCCTTTTAGCCACAGCCAATGTTAGGTGTAGAATGACCAGCAGCAGAGAAGCAGCCAGTTTTTGGATAAAGGGTAAAAGTAGCAGCAGAAGATAATAAAGATCAGCTGGAACCACTCCAAGATAACTAGATAGATGGAAATTAATTCAGACAGTTTCAAAAGTAAATTAAATTGTGACACTCAAGTATGTGCAAAATTTAAGAAACTGAGCAACAAAAGACATTACAAAAACCTAAAAAATAAATTAACAACTGCTTAGCTTTGCTGCTTTAGGTGAAATAAAACTTCAGATGGACCAACAGCAAGATAAGTAAATATGGTAAGGATACTTCAGATTCATATAATGTAACTAGTACTGTACACTAAAAGACTGATCCACCTGCAAAATCTCACACACTCATATTAATGTTTTCTGGATGGCAGAAGGATACTGGGTCAGGTCCTCAGCTGATGCAAACTGCCTTAGTTACCTTGATTTCAGTGGAGTTATGCCTAGATCCTCAACCAGAATTTTTACTTGTAAAAGTTTCAAATGTTTCATTTAATGTCTTCTGTGTTGGAACAATTCTCTCTTCCACTCTTCCTCCGTACTTCTGATTTGGTCCCATCATTTTCTCAGCCTCTTACTGCCTTTTTCTGAATTAATTAAATTAGAATAAATATTTTCCAGAACAAGATAATAGGAATAAGGAATGTGTCACTTGAGTTCATTAGCAAGGCACAGCAATCCCAGTCCAACACAGAATTGCTGTTTCAGTTACTTATTTTGGGAATTTGCAGTTACAGTGGTATTTGCTTTTTATTCTTTGGAATCTGGAATTGACCTTTATTACCATTTTGGTTTTTTTATAAGGCCCTTGACTTGACTCAGTACAATACTATGTGAGATTTGAAGTCAACATAATATGCTGTTATATATTTATGGTCAGCTTCTCTTTTGAGTTTGTATCTGAAAAAATACATAATTTCAATATATTATTAGAAAATATGTAATATTCAACATATATATAATATATAACACATGGTGAGACTAGGAATGATAGGGCAAACCCTAACATATTATCTAAGGTGTTAAGAAATGGGACATCCAGTTCTTAGTTCAGCGATTTTCTATATTATATTTGGAAACTGCTTAGTCTCTTTGCTTCAGTTTCTTTTTACTTCAGTTTAATGAGTCATATTTTCCTTTCTTATCAATAGATAGTGAGAATACAGTTGCTAGTGCCTGAAGTGTTAACTTGGCGTGTACAGGTGAAATGTGATTCATCCCATCCAACTTTGCCTTCTGTGCTGGGTTCTTCAGTGCTGTAGTCTTTAGTCTACCTCCACAGACAACAGAGAAAAAGCAACTTCCAGAAGATGCTTGTTCCCACCCATCTCATACTCCTTTCCTATGTCAAGGTGAATCAATCCCTAGCATGTCTATTTTGTTCTCCCTGGGCTAGAAAGAGCTTAGATTTCAAACAGCTTAAACTTTCAAATAGTTGAAATTAGAGGACATAATCACACATATGGTCAGTATATTATTTACCTGTACAGCCAAATAAGCAGCTTTGAGAAGAGCAATATTTATAAATTCTGTAAATTCTGATATACATAAACCTACTCACATAATAACTAATATCTATTGTCTCCTGGGAATTTCCCAACAATTCAAAGCAGAAGTGTCTGAAGGAGGAATTTGAGGGGGAACAGACAATTGCAATATGGTATGGTTCAGGTCAATCTTTAAGGAGTATTTTGCAGAAGATCAATCATCAAATTTCTCTTTATTATAATCTCCCACTTATTAGGAATGCCACATGTCAGTCCTTCTGACTTGAAAGGGACAAATATTCATGGCTGGAAGCAAAACCTATGTGTATGATGGTAGCATCAGGAAGACACAAAGTGAAATTCAGTCTAGCTTAGACAACCTTTACAGATCTATTCTGAAGGCTTAAATGATGTGTCACCCTTAAGATCTGTAAACTTTGTCATTTCATGGGCAAGCCATAAAAGTGATCTCTTATGCCTGGAGGGTTCAGCTGTCCCTCTTGGGGTTTTTTAACTTTTTTAGTAGTTAGGTTATTGGGTAGCCCATCAACTCAAGACCTCTGCCTAGAAGGCAGAAGCTCTCTGATTGACCTGCGATTGCTCTATTTTTGCCAGGAGCAACATATACAAATAAATTAGGCCTCTCCCAGTAGGACACATTAGCTTGTCCTCAACTTGCTTTGCTGTTTCTGCAGCATATGCCTGGAAATGAAACTTTTTTAGTTATCTCACAATTCTTCTTTACACACTGTTTTAGGTTGGTAAAAAGAAGTTTTGTGCTCCCTTCAAATCCAGAGTTCTGACAATAGTTCTTGGGGAGATCTGAAACGTATGTACGTACATATACACATATATGTATTCTTTTTCACCATGATTCAACATTAGCATTTTTATACCATTTATTGGAAATTCATCTTTAAACTACTTCAATTCTCATGTGTTTTTTGCTTTTTGCAATCAAATCTTTCCCACACTTAAAATTAAACACTGTCTTGAAAACAAACAAAAAAAGATGAGTCAGTTTCTCAACTTATAATGGTGTTCATGAACTAGTGTGCAGGGGTAAGCTATAATTAACACCAGCTCCATTTTCATCAACTAGCACAACATATTCCCTCAAATCATAACCAGGGAAGAATGTGTTCTTCCTTGGTATTTAATTAAATCTAGAACAAATCTAGGAAATTAGCTAATCCCTTATCAAGAGCAGGACAATTAATCTTCTTCCGGGGATAGAGAAGGTGGCATGATTTACTTTGGTAAAAACCCAGAGGCTTGTAAACCTTCACAGATATGCTCATTCACCAAGAACAGAACAAGCGTGGTGATGCTCAGGCAGTGGTATTGGTTATTCCTTTGATCTTTCATTTTTCTTTCTTTTTCTTCCCACTGACAGTAGCAACTACTTTCAGAAGCTAATAATCTACATTTATACATTTGATAGTATGAAATGTAATACTTTCATCTGCATGGCCATATAAAGCACTCTGTTTTTCCCAGTCTTCCTTCTCTGCAGGAAATGGAGAGAAATCCAGGCATTTATATACTGTCAGCTATAGGTGTAATTTAGTTTCCATATACATAGGACTGCCTTTATTGACAAAGTTTTCTCCTTTATTATCACTTTATACTTTTATCACTGTACCCAATGCTTTATCTATACAATTTGAAGCTGTGGGTTTCATAACCTGTTGTGCTGAAAGCAAAATGTTAAGGGGAGGAAAGTATCCTTACATCTCAGGGGATATTTGTGTAATGGACCAAATCTCAGTGGCTCACAATGCCAGTGATGACAGATGAGAATACTTGAGTTCCAAACGATAGCTAAAATCCATTAACATTAGCAATTACATTTACACCTCTCTTCTCATTTCTTTGTGATGTTGTATTTTTGTCTGTCTGATTTTGTGTTGTTTCTATGTTTGCTTTATCCTTTTGCATCTTCAAGAACTAAAAGGAAAGGCACAAAATCCTATGCTAATTCACATTTTGTTCTTGTGTTTTAATCTCTGATCAGTACTCTGGATTGTATCAGCTAATGTTAGGGAGCCCAGTAGTTTTAGGACATGGTTGGACTTGCAGTGAAGATACATATCTACAGCATCAGGCTTACTTCTTCCTAACATGCCACTCTTGGGAGGTCTGCTACACTAAAACCTACTGACCGATTCAGTGGGAAATTACACAGCCATAAAATACTGCTATCCTAACAGTAATCTGCTGGGTCTTATAATTTATATATTATCCAAGATTATCTTTAGCAAACTGTATAGTTGAACTGAATTTTCTGCTCCAGACTGAAAATTAGACTCCTCTTTGGAGCTCTCTTTCTCTCACCCTTCTGCTCTCTCCTCTGGATTTCCCATGCCTTCAGGGATGATATAGTGGGTCTCTACTGCAGTTCTTCATGCAAGCCAACAGTCACTGACATTGTCCCAAAATTGGAGCGGGAGTCATATTAAGAATTCTGAAAATGTGAGTATAAAACACACTTTATGAATAGTACAATGAATACTTAAAATTTAGCCTCTTTACACCTTACCACAAACGTTAGTGTGTTGACAGGTTTTATTCACTTTCCATGGAATCATTTAGGTGTTTTCATCCACCAAATTTAGTACCATCAGAAAAAAATATTTCAAATTAAATCCACTGCAATATTTTAAATTAAAACTTCCCCTTCTGCATGCACACACTACATTAACACAACCGTGTTACTTCCTTTTGACTGAAACTGAGAGCAGCTCCAGACAAGAAACCCTTGGATTAATTTGCACACAATTTCTTCTTCTTGGTTCTAACTCACTACTGACTAATTAGCTCTCTGGCAGGGTCTTGGGTATAAGTAACTTAAAGCCACTTTTGTTCTACCCTCACTTATATGAGGAGCTACAGAATACACAATTCAATTCATTGTGCTTTATACCACTTCATAACCAGCCCTCGTCTAGTTTTCCTCCCACTAATGGCAGTAAAAGGCTCCTGACTAACTTGGGAAAAGTATGGCCTTAAAAGCTGATGGTTTCCTGAACACAGTTCAGATGGTACATACACTCAACCTTTGTGTTTCCTGGGATATTGGCCTAACTACCAGGAAAAGTACAAAAACTTCATTCACATTCTTTTTTAGTAGCAGAAAGGGATATTATGTAGCTTTGAAAATTTGATAAAGATTCAGCTTCAGAGATTGGCTAGTTAATGGAAGCATTCTGGTTTCCTCAAAAGAACTATGTCTTTACACAACAATCATGGCTGAAGAGTCCCCCAGGGCTTGGAGTCCTCTTTTGTACTGCTGAAAGGATAATATTTAGAACAAAGACAATCAACCATTCATCCTCTGCCCTGATTTATGTTGTACACTTTGGATAACACTCACGCAGTAGCGGAAATTGTCAAAGCTTTGCCTGTCTTTTAAGACCTGGGTAAGGATGGAAGGGGAACAAGAAGCTTGAATGAATCACTGACTATGATACACTCTGCCTCTGTATGAAGTACTTATAGACACATTAATATGCTTCTCTGGAAATGTTTTTGACCTCAAGGTGTTCAGAGCCTCAGCTTAGTACTACTTTTGCCATGAATAAGAGCTATTTGTCTATGGAATCTGTTCTCTGAGGCATCGTAGAGAGTGATTACTATAGTTTATTTACAGTATGAGATGTGGCCTAAGGAAACACCCAGAAATATGCAGCTGGAAGAGTAGAGAACATCAGAAGACAAAGACGACTGGATTTATCACAGGTGAACAAGGACATCTGGAGCTTGGGGGAAAACCATGAGGCTGGGAAATGTGTGTACTAAGTCTGATAGCTAATTATGACAAGAAGAGAGAAATTTTTTGATGGTATAGTTCTGGCTGGGATGAGAATGATGCCTGATAGGTGACGTGACTTGTTCACAGTGTTTAACCATTTTGACATAGCTCAAAGAAAATACAGTCCTCTTCTCTAGGCTTTTAGTAATCTATTAGGCTCTGGGCCTCCCAGTTTCACCACCCAACAAGTTCTCTGTAGACAGCAGCAGGGGGTACTGGACAGATTATTCTTCAGAGAGCAACAACATAAATTTTTTTCCAGATAGATCAGTGCTTCTCAAACTAGTTTTTCTTTGACACTCAATGGGAGGCCTTGGGTAGGACACAGTATTAATGGTTTGGCTCTAATGGCTCTCAGGAACTATAGTCCCTATCTGCTGCTTCTGCTTGTGCGGTCCATCTCCGCCCCTAATCAAAAGACTTTTACAACAGATTTTTCCTCTTGACTCTAACTGCCACTGCTTCTTGCGGGAATCTGCCTGGCAATGTGCCCTTCTTTTTTCTCCATCTTCTTCCTCCTAGTTTGAGGACTGTGATCTTAAGACAAGTTGTATTGATTTTTTTTTTTTCCCCCCCCAAAATGTAATTAAAATTATTTGGTTCTTTAAGGCTTACAACTTCCTCTACGACTTTGGAGTTGATCTGATGAAGCATTTCAGACTTTCTGCCTTGCTATTTTCTTTATTTCTCCCTTTCTTTGTCTTCCAACTTCTCCCTCATCTTCATGATGTTGGAGTGACGAAGTGGTGGGGGTGGCAGAAGGAATAAACCCTCTTTTATTCTCTAATTTCTCTGTTTTACCTCTACTACTCTTGTTTTAACACTAAAAGAAGCCATTAGGGTGTTGTCATTTTCATTCATTGGCACAGATTCAGAGTTCTGAAAAGTACGGTCATGTTGCTGAAAGTCATCTCTGCTGGCAAACGACTTATTAGCACGTGAATGCCTACACCCCTTGCTGAAACTGTCAAGTGTTCTAAATACATGTGGAAGTGGTCCTTGTTTTCTTTCTTTCTTTCTTTTCAGTTCCATTTCCTCTGAAATACATGGCATTCTATCAGTTTTGTGGAATTTTCTCAAAAAAATCAGGACTGAGTCAGTTACATTGCTGAAGAATGGTGAGATGATATCAAGAATACATAGATGATATTAAGCTGGCCTGGCCAATAAGACACATAAGTATTTACAAACAAATACACATTTTTACCTGAATAGAGAATATTAATATTAGATATTAAATATTGAACTTCACATGGGTTACTAATTTCTCCCCGACATTAGGGCAGCAGCTTTATTCACAGGATGATGACCAGACTTTTATGCTTTTAGGAAGTAATCATAAACACACATTAGACTTAAGCAAATGAACAATATTAGATAAAGAATAAATTTAAAACTATTTTTCTGGTCCTCTACTATGCATTTTTTGACTCTACAGAGTCAAGAGCAAGTTAAACCAGACGGTCACAGGGAACACTGTCTATGACTGTGCTGGCATCAGTAAAGTAATTTTGTTAGATGAATCCTCCACTTACTTAACTGGGCGTTACTTTGCTCCATCTAATTGACAGTGTGGTGGGTTGACCTTGGCTGTCTGCTAGACCCACCCCAAACAGTGTCTCACTCCGCCTCCTCATCAGGACAAGGGAGAAAATAAGACAGAAAAGCTTGTGGGTTGAGGTAAAGACAGTTTAATAAGAAAAGCAAAAGCTATGTGTGAAAACAAAGTAAAAAGAAGAATTTATTCACTACTTCTCATCAGCAGGCAGATTTCCAGTCACTTCCTGGAAAGCAGGGCCTCAGTATGTGTAGCAGTTTCTTGGGAAAATAAATGTTATAACCATGAATGTCCCTGATTCTTCCCCTTTCCCTCAAGTTTTAACGCTGAGCACAATGACATATGGTATGGAATAACTTGTTGGTCAGTTTGGGTCAGCTGTCTCAGTTATGTCCCCTCCCAACCTCTTACTCCCCACCAGCATACTGGCCTTGGTGTGTTGGGGTGGTTGGAGAGAAGGCCTTGATGCTGTGAAAGCATTGTTCAGCAACAGATGAACCAACACTGTTTTAGCCACAAATGCAAAGCACAAGACCATACAGGCTGTTATGAAGAAAGTTAACTCCATCCTAACCAGACCCTGTACAGATAGCAATTAAACAAATCTACCACCAAATAATCACAAAATTTGAAAATATTAGTAGTAGGTGATCAAGTACTGTCAAGAACTACAAACAAGTACAAACTTGTCTAAAATACAAAAAAGTGCTGCAGGGTAAATATTGTAAAAAGTTTAAGGAAATAAATATGATCCTGCATTTACGAGGTGTGCAAGCATTTTCATGTATTTTCCTGACATCCTTCCTGACATAAGTAAATAATGCTCTTACAGACATTGGCTTGCCTACTACAGTGCCCAGCCAGAAAGCCTTCACTTATGGAGAAGGATGATGAACAGGAATTCTATAGAAGAGGAAAATTCTCTGGCATTAATTAGCTGACGTTACTAAGCAAGATTGGCTTCAGCACTTCATATGGACCGAGTAAAGTCTTCCAAACTGAAGCTCTCTTCTGTTGGCTTTGCTCTGGTAAAAACTAGAACTAGCTGAACCAGAACATAACATTTGAATGCTCATGTCCATATTCTGAAATTGAGATAAAATCACCTTGCTTCTGAAATTATTTCTTGGTTCCCACTGATCTTTTTGAAGGCAGAGAGTTCCCACTTCATGAAAAGGGTGTTCAGTTAAAATTAATACACCGAACAACAATATTCCCTGAAATTGAAGTTCTAGCAAATGCAGTACAACTAAAGCCCTTATGTCATTAAACAGTAACGATGACAAAAAAGGGTATCGGTATGTTAGCTCTATTTAAACTCTTAAATTTGTGAAATATAAATGAATTTTTTGATCATTTAATGTGAGTAGATGAAGAAAGAATGCTCTATTAGGTAAATTCATAACTTTATCCACAAAGTCTTGCTGTATCTTTAAACAGCATAATGTTTTTATGCTGACCTTTCCAGAAGAAACCACTGGAAGATATTGAAGGTGATAAACTTCATTGTGAATGTTGAAATATTGAGACACATTCATAAGCTTTGCTAAAATTACTCTTTTGGGATGATAATTCTTACCAGCCATAAATATCACCAAGCCCTAACTCCACCTTCTGTGTCTAATACTGCACAAATGCTCTGTCAATCGTGATATTGAATACTGGGATTTTGACATTGTCTATGTGACTAAAAGTGCTTATATGACTAAATCAAGCTCATTAAAATACTGTCAGCTTCAAATCTTTGTAGACAAGAGGAGGAAATGCCTAATACAGATGTACTTAACCCAGTTTAACCCTCATTTAGATTGTGGGAATAAATCTTTGTTTTTTATCACTGTAAAGAATAATTTTGTGTGTGTGTGATTGTTTTAAATATATTGGATACAAAACCCATTTAAACCAATCCAACACTTCAAACATTGACCAGGCTTTAATCACTCTCTCAAGTGTTGGCAAGCTAGGACCTTAAATTCTAGAAGCACATCCCAGTGGAAACATTAAAGACATTGCTAGTGGAAACAGGCTATCTGATCTCACATTAAATAGGAAATATAAATCTGCACGGAAGGATCATGACTATCCTGAAAGTCTAACAAGTTGAGGTACTTGTTTATTGTTTAAGAGAAAACTTTCAAGTTCTGTGTTATCAGCCCAAATTAATGAGCCATGTCACTCATTCCATCCCACGCAACATTTCTAGATTTATGTTAAATTGAGATGTACAAACATTCTTTAACTTTTTTTTTTTTTCTAAATTAACAAAATACTGTAGAGTTTGCATGGCTGAAGGTGGATGTATTGAAATACAAGCTTTAGTGGGAATTGTAATTAGAAAAGCATGCTTGATTGGAAATAAAAAAAAATAGTTCATCTGTTGCGGTCCATCAGTTTTATATTACCAATATCAGATCTAGAAAAATGCCTATGGACTATGCTTAATATGTAATTTAAACTTGGCCAGTGTCTAGTCTGATAGCTTAATTCAAATAAATATTTTGTGTGAATCCTATCTGCCAAGAAGACATTTGTAAAACCCTTATACCCATATAAATATTCATCTCAGACCTTATAATTTCACTTGTGCACAAATAAATAAATCATTGTTTGGGAGTAGCAGACAGGAATTGTTCATCCAAACCATTCAGTTTTTGCTATTAGTCAATGGAGTTCTGAAAGGAATCTTCTATATGTCAAATGAAAACAGACTTGAGGGAAGAAATGTTTTTTTCTTTGATGTAATAAAAGAAGACTCTGTGTTTATTAGATGTTATTCAGGGGTTTAGTACAATGGATCTTCTGAATAAATCCAGGAAATATTTCTCTGGTTGAAAAACTACCAACTTTCTGATAACTTGGCTGACCATTCTGAGACTTTGTGTTCAGGCTGTGGATCTTACACTGGGCTGATGCCACTAGTTAGGTTCATTAGTATTATTGAAACTTATCTGTTCTTGGTAAATTCTAATGCTTTGATCTCCTCTGGATATGGCTTAAAATCATAGCTTATTTGATATTGCCTTTATGTTTTGAGTTTAAGGATTCGAAATATCCATGCAGAGTAGAAGTAAGTACATGATACAACTGACAAAATCTAGACATCACAATTTGTGGCTGGTCACCCGAGACTGTCTTTGCAGACGGCATAGTTAGTTAGCAGAGGTGTATTTCATCACATCTTAAAACAGATGTCAAAAATAGGTCAAGTGTATCACACTCTGAAAGTGCTTATTTCTGTCTATTGACATTTGGAAACTCAGTGATTGATGTCTGTTGCAGAAATCCTAGCACAAGTGTTTATACTTTCATTGTCAGAAGTGATTAGGAACTAGCACATACCACTAAAGTGATTGAAGAAACATTTCTGAAGCCTCTAGTCCAAATCTGTCCAGCTATTGAAGAGGTCTATTTATTTCACAACAGGAATTTTAAAAGAATCAGTTTAGGACTATCATGATAATTTTATTTGTTCTGACTAGGGTTTCCAGTTGCACATGCAGGGGCACCGGTGTATGTCTGCTGATTGCAAACTTAATGAGTAGGCAATAAAGCCTGGCATGAGTGTTAATGAGGAAGAAGTTCACATTTTGTCAGTAGTACACGCTGGACTCAGCAATGAAAGAAATGTTAAGTGATGACAAGTGCGTGATCTAGTCATGAAAGAAAGAAAGCTCAAAGAGGACTGAATTCCTTGAAGTACTAAACCAGGAAAATGATACTTAGAACAGTTAAACTGAAGATAGTGTTGGTCAGAGACAAAAAAGAAACTAATTGTTGTAGTGAAGAACACATAGGACACATGAAGAGAAATCACAAGCAAGACAAGGCCCAGTGGTTCTTTCTGGGCCTTTCAGAGTTGCTGACAATTGACAGTTCTTGGATTCGAACCAAAAGTTTTGATATATTTGATCTAAAGATAACCCCAAAAGCTTGGAGATATCTGGGAACACTTACCTCACCTCATGAAAACAATATGTATTTTTACATGATAACAAGTTCATTTCTGTAGAGTAGGGGAGAAAGAAGGTGTGGAAAAATGACTCATTTCCAAATGTGATAAAAAAATAATGTGGCATTTAGTTTAGAAGGTGTGTCTGACAGCAAACTTTAATTTATATGCCTAAAAAGCCTCAGAAAACCCAAAAAAGACAAGAAAAAAAAAAAAAGAAAAAAGAAAAGAAAAGAAAAGAAAAGAAAAGAAAAGAAAAGAAAAGAAAAGAAAAGAAAAGAAAAGAAAAGAAAAGAAAAGAAAAGAAAAAAGAAAAGAAAAAGAAGAAAAAGAAAAAGAAAAAGAAAAGAAAAAGAAAAAGAAAAAGAAAGAAAAAGAAAAAGAAAAAGAAAAAGAAAAAGAAAAAGAAAAAGAAAAAGAAAAAGAAAAAGAAAAAGAAAAAGAGAGAAAGAAACGTTAATAAAAATAGAATACTATCATTCTGAGGTATAATTTACCACCATTAAGGAAGTAATACACATCATGCCTTGTTTCGAGAGAAGCCCATGGATGTACGAAGATCAGATCCAGTAGCAATTAAACCACTGCCTCTGGAACACTGTGCATTTTCAGGTGTGTAACAAAGGGTAAGGGAAAAAAAAAAATTGTTCAACTACATGAGGAAGAAAGAGAGAGAAAGACAAAAATGGAAATACATATATGTTGTTTATCCAATATACAAAATAATAGTATCAGTACATGGGATACAAGATTGGATTAACATAGTTTAGCTGTCTGCCATCTAACTCAAACTGTTTTCTGGACAATAATGGATATTATTAGCCCATCCCCAGATGTGAGGTTATAAATTAGTTGTGAAGATCTTCAAACTGATTTGCATTGCCTCACATGTGAAACAGGATAAGCATAAATATGTAGGCATTATTGTGAATGTTCCATAACTTAACCTGCCTAAATCCTAATTAGGCTGTGTACTCAAGTCATCAAGCGATTAGATCTACATGCCTCCAGATGCATTCAGGAGTATGGAGGACTTCTTCCAGGAGGATGGAAAAAATTAATCTTTATTACTTGCAGCAACAACTTTATAAACTGGTTAGGACAACTTTCCCATTCCAAATCAATATGATTTTTGAAGATGGCAACAAAGAAAACTCAAATTGACAAAAGGCAGACAGAACTGTTTCTGGGAAGTTATATTTTCCCGCAAAAATGGATTTAGTGCAATCAATCAGATCAAAATCACACACTTCCAAAATATTGCATGGATCAGAAATTCTGCAGTGTTCATTTCTGGGTTTTGTTTTTATCCCTCGTTCACAAAACCCTGATGTACAGGGAACAATGTCTTCAAAGTTTCATTAAAACTAATAGTGGTACGATTGGCCAAAACTGAGTATTTCACTGAACAGTTGCACCTCTCTTCAAGGGACATCGTCCCTGAAGACAATGAAAAATCATGAAACTCTGAGCAAATGCAGACTCTGTTCCTGTAAACTGAGGTTCAGGACCACTGGACTCATGTTAGATTTAAGTGTTTAGCCCAGCTACAGCTATCAGACTTCACGGATTCAGGGATTACAGCCTACCAAATGAATCCCTCTTCCAAGGGAGAGCATGGAAACTGTGGCTTGACTGGTTTTTACAGGGAGAGCGAGCCTAGGGAAAAATCCACTTAACCCTTTCCTGGTGTGAGCAAAATGGTCATTGAACTGGAAATGCTTCACAACAATCTGAGTTTAATAAACCACTCCTGAATTAATGCCGTTAATTGAATTTTCCAACAAATTCTGAAGAAAAACCTGAAATACTCAGTTTCTGGGCCTTCCAAATCATACTGACTGAAAGAAAAATACATTTATGAATTTCTTTCCAATATAAATTAACCACTATTAGTGTATACACAAGGGACCATTTAGAAAGAGAAATGAGAAGAGGTTTTGATTGTTCAACAGCCAACAGACTTATCTGCTCCCAGCAGATTCTCTTTGGTGCTGACACACCACCCTTGTGTCTAAATGGAAAGAAAAATGATATCTATTTCAAGAAAATTCAGTTGTTGGGTGTTCAGGTGTTGGGTACTCTTGAAAGATGGGACTTTATTAAGGGAACATTTCAACTTCAAATGCAATTACAAGCATGCTATGTTTTTTTCCTTTAAATCTATTGCAGTTAAACATGAGCCTGCTTGGCAACCTACAGAAGAATTTACATGAATAGATGCAATCTGTTGCAGTTATAATAATCTGCAGCAATTATTTCATAATTCAGAACTGTGGAGGCGTTGAATCTGTACCTGAACCGTTAACAACCTGAAAGCATATAAACAATTTGTGTCGAGTCTCTTTTCCCACAAAGATTCACCATAGTATTAAAATTCATACCTGGGGCTGCAGGGTAGGGATGTTAACAGCTGAATTGGAATAAAGTATACTCTAGATAGAGTTCATTCTTTTAGACTGACTTGTCAGAATTAGTTTCACTTTGTATTCTTTCCATAGAGCTCGATGAATGCAATGAATGCATTAAATGAATGCATTAAATAAAACTTGATTCTTTCTGTTTTAAACATAGGTCAGAGTACAAATAAATTATTCCAATAAATGTATGGCTATATTCTCCATAATGCAATGACATTTTACATAGTTATCAGCTGCTGATGTTTTAAGAAACTGCATTTTTAAAAGTCAGACTACATGAGCTCATGGAATATTTCTGGCATCCTCAGTAAAAGCCTGTCATACTAAACAAGTTATTTTTCTGTGAGTTATCTGGTAAGTAGCCCATATCCCTGTAGAGCTCTCATGTAAATCTTTAAAAAAATGTAAGAAAATCTCGTTATGATCACAATATGGCCCTGGATGTTTTGTAAAGCCAACAACTCTTCCAGCCAACTTAATATTCCAGCCCTGGGAGGGACTCCTCCCTGTGTTTTGGGAGCCCAACAAGTTGTTTCTGAAATTCCAATATAATCACCAGTTTTATACCAGAAATCCCATGGAAGAGGCCTGGCTGGAATGTATGCATTTTAGAAAACTGTATGATTTTTTTTTTAAGACTTCTTTTTGTAGCTCTGTTTAGTGGAATTGACTGAAACCTCAATCTTACAAATATGGAAATACTTTCCTTCCCAACCTGTCAAAATATGGTCACTTGTTCAACTTCAGAAAGAACATATTCATATTCCTTTTCATGCTGCTTCTCATGCCACATCCACAAGGCCATCTCTTTAACTTTCAAATCATTGGTTAAAATTGTTCCTTGGGCTGCTTACAAATAAGCAAGCTAACAGAAAGCTAAGACCATTGACCACTATTAGTGATCACCAAATGATTGACCAATATTATCTGATTTCCTTAAAAGCCCTTGGCTGCCTGTGTATATATCTGTTTCAGCTGCAAATTTGTTATTCAGCCTTTGGTGATATGGGTTCAAGATCCAGTGTGCTTCCTTTCTTCATACATAGACTTTATGGCACTTTCAAAAAATAGACTTGGCATGGCATTTAGATCAAGATTAATATACTTACAGGAAAGGCACTTGCAAGTGAGATAGATACTTAATTTCCTTTTTATTTAGTGACAATATAGTGAACACCATCAAGAGAATTTACTGAGCAGTTCAACTCACCTTTAAAGAGACACCTAAAGTTCAATTTAGTGTCCTAGATTTAGGCATCTAAAGACATTTGAGGTGCTTTGGAATGTTCAAGATAAGCAGACAGAACGGGAAGGTATGACACACTATCAATGATCTTCTGAAGTGACACTTTAGGCCATTTCAAATGACACTGGAAATCTAAATTGCATCCTTAGTCTGAAACTGAATTCCACATTTGGCACGTAGAGGGTAGTCTAGGTTATGTAATTTTCTTCTGCAATTGATAGAGAGAGCCAAGGCATCTCTGGCAGACAATTTGGAAAGTTTGTATGAGTAATGAGCTACCTGGAGATCATTAAAAATTAGCTCAATTGAGATGTATATCCAAATTTCTTCTTTTCTGTAGATACCTTCTTAGGGTGTCTAAGGAGGCGAATCTGTTCATTTGGTGGTCCGTAATCTGGCAATGTCTATATTTCTAAACCCATTCAATTCTAGTGAGTAATGCCTCACCCCAAAGCCAACTGGAAAGACAAGGCATATGCCCACACTACTCAGAACTAATTCCTTCTAAAACACTCAGTCTGTAGTTAGGTCCCATAGACAAGGGCCTACATCTGTGGTTTTGACTGTTCTCTATTTCCTGTACTTACCTAAGGCACCCAATGCTCGCATCATACAGACTGTGCACAACTGGGACATCTGAGCTCCTGAAACTGAGCCATGTTACAGCAGATATTCCTGTGGATGCTCTTGCTGTTACTCTGAATATTCTCCTAGTTAAACAACTGACCCCATTTATAGATCAAAGGTACCAGCTGAACAAATCGCCCGTATCTTTTCTTCCAGAAGAGAACACTTTCTGAAAGACTACTAAAGAAGACTTATTCTGATCCAGCTGGTGGTTAAACTGGTACTGATCTAGTAATTGCTCTTTTAAAACACTTGCTACAGGACTTTAGTCTAAATTTAACATAGTGAATGTTTTTGTTCAAAGGCTGTGCTAGTCAACAATTTCCAGTGCTGGAAAATATTATAAAGATGACTGGGAACAGCAGGCTGTCTGTTTTTTCCAACAGCATTAGAAATTACCAGCTCTGAAATGAGACCCAGGCTCCTGGTTGGCCTGGAAATGAAATAAGAGCCACCTATTTCTCCAGTACAGAACTGAATTAATTCTGACTTCTGGTGGAAAACATAATTCATTTCCCTTTAATTTTCACTTTCTTGAAAGGTTTTTTGATTAAAACTCGGAGGTGAGGTGATAGGGGAATGCTAACTTTGTGCTGCTTGTTTCTTGAGAACAAGAAAACTGGTTCCCTGATGGAGGCCTTGTAGGAAAAGATCTGTAAGTTTGAGAGGAGAGAGGGGAAAGAGGGGGAGAAAGAGGGAGATTAGTAGAAAGAGGAAGCTGAAAACAAAAAGGTGTAAGTGAAGGCTAGAGAATTGGTGTGTTGCTGCTTCCAGGACTTCATTCGTGGTGAGCTCGTGTCCTGCAGCACCAAATGCATCCTGCACGCTATGACAGGAGCAGTTTGGAGAAATGCTCTCTGGCCTAACCTCTCACAGCAGATTGGCTGAGCTGCCATTGTGAATCAATTTTACAGTGGAGATGGGACAAGTTTGGAGACAGGCTTGTGCACTGACGAGGGGTGAACTACAAAAGCCTCAGAGTTTTAAAAGAAAGAGGTGTGGTAAGAGGTTATGCAAGCTGTTGAAGAGCATCGGACGTGGAGACCTTGGCTACACTATTACAGTCTCCTTTAAACACAGTCTGGCAGGCTCACGTAGGTATACAGCTGTTTTGTCTTCACTGGGTGACACTAATTGAAGTGCCGTTGCTATGTGTTGATAATCAATGCTCTTCAGAAACAAAGGTGCCAATATTTCGGTGAAAGATTATCAGATCTATCTCTGTATAAATTGCTACAGTTATGTATCTCAGAAGCTTTAAGTAAATCTTAATATTTGCACAATTGCAGACAAACACATTTAATGAATAGGAAACTTAGAGGTATTCTAAAAAAACATTTTTAAAAGGAATAAAAAAAGCTTAAAAAAACCCCAAACCAAAACCAAAAACCAAAACCCTGTATGACAAGTGTTTCATTTTAGTTTATTCCCACCTTGACTAGAGTAAAGGAGAATATTTTATTTTAGGAACATGGTTTAAGAATAAATCTCTATTCAAGACAGCACTGGAGTAGTTGCTCAATTTCCATTGGCACCTGTGGACTTAAGCACATGATTCATATTATGCAGATGTTTAAGTGCTTCCCTGAATAGGACTGTGACACAGTGACACAGCCCCAAAAGTGTGTTTATGTATTATATGCAGTCTCTATGATATGCCAGTAAACCAGAAATAAAATGGCTGCTTGTGCCAAAAACATCTCATGATATGTAGCTTGCAGAATGGTACATTGTAAGTTTACTACTGTTACTCATTTTTACCACTGCAATTCAGCTGATTTCCTGAGAGAAAAGGTAAACAGAAGAATCAGTACTCCACGATTCCTCTGTATGTAAAGAGATATATTCTCAAATAAGCTTAAGAGCATTCCTTTTGCATTCTGATAGACAGTAAGCAGCTAGAAGAAAGGCCATGCTATTCCCAGGGCTCTCAAACAGTAGAGAAATGAAAAGATTCCTAAGGCATGCGTTGAAACTTTGTCAACATTCAGCAGAAAATCCTCAAATGTAAGCAGAAGGCAGAAATACACTACTCTGGAAGAATAAATGCGTGTAGCAGGTCCTCAGTTCCCTAGTCAAGATACATCCCATGTGACACCTAGGATAAGACACATTTTAAGATTTTTTCCTTATTTTCATCAATTTCTTTGTAAGTGTTTCCAATTTTATAATTAAAAACCTTACTCTTTTGCTTAGCTAGAATACAACTTGTCTTCATATTAAGTCCAGAATTCAAACTGATTAGATAAATCTGGGGGAGTACATAACACATGTTCAAGCAAAAATTCCAAATTAATCAATATTGCAAGTAAGTTCGTTGCAGGGTCTGTAGTTTGAGAGGAATTAGGGGATCAAAGGAGATGGTACGCTTCTTGCTAAATTCCAGTGTTTGGTTAAGGGTCTGAAAGAAACAGAAATTGCTCCTAGATGGTATTAGGCAATTCATTACTTCAAACTGCACTGTCTCAGGGAAATAAGGCTTGAACTGCTCTTTGTATTGAAAAGTGCTGAAGCTGGAAGATCAGGATGGAAATAAAGGTGCATATCTAGAGCTGGAGAAACGACGCAAGGTAGGTGAAGATGTGCAGAAGATTAATTAAACAAGGTAGAGTCTGTCCTGTGTAAAATAGATGCAGGGGCTGGAGGAGGTCAGAGCACAGAGGAACTCCAGTTGGAGAATCAAAAAGCAGGAGTGTCACTTGAATGTGGGGATGCCACGCAGAAGATGGATGCCATGTGAGAGGGTGGTACATGCAGCATATACCATAGAATAAGAAAAGTCTAGAGATTGTAATGAAAAAGATTACCACCTGCAGGTAGGTATCATTGCCATAAACCCTTCACTTAAGTATGGAGACAGCAGAAACAATTTGTTGCCATGCAGGTTTGTATCTGGGAAGACTTTTTTGCTGAGGTGGATCCAGGGCACTCAGAGATGTCCAGAGGATCGCAGTATCTCATCAATGCAGCTTTATAAAATTCCTGCAATTTCCTTGATTTAAGGATGCAGTAAAAATTACTCTATGTTATAGCAGTGAACTAGTCTGTTACATTCACTCCAAGCTTATCACTACAACCCTGATAAGCTCTGACAGTAGTAACAACACCAGAATTATTTCAGATCACCTACTTACAGATGATGATAACAACATTTCAAAAACTGGTCCACAAATGTTTCCATGAAAAGCAATTCAGCAAAAATATAGTGAACAAAAGTTTACAAAAGTCTGGAAAGCATTACCAAGGAAACAGGGTATGTCACGAAGTAGTGAGGGCCAGCTGCTTCCTGAGACAGAGGAGACAAGGAGGCTCCTCAGGGTGGCAGGGCAGAACATCTCAGCCAGGCCCAGTACCCCTCAACAAGGAGCAGGGGGGGGTTGGGGCGCTGCTGGGGCAACCCCAGTCCTGGGCATCAAACGCCTCCATGGGAATGGGGACGGGATGAGGCCAGCCTGGGACATTGGCCTGCGGGTGGGGGTCAGGATCCAAATCAGGGATTAGGATCAGAGTTAACCCCAGCCTGGGATGGCCATGCAAGGTGGCGGGGATGGAGCAATCTGTTATTGATGCCTAATTCCCAAGAAGGCCTGTGAATACTGCAATGTGTAACCATGGCAACACATGCACTCTAGAAACAAAAATTCCACAGCTGAGAATTTCTAATTTTAAGTGTTGAAGAGGATTTAAACAACAGAGCTTAAATTACTCTGTTTAAACTGATCTCCATAGTTTATGAATTGAACCTTAATTTTGGTACAATGACTGAATTGTGATCTAACTGATGAAAGACACACATGACTATTTCACATGTTGCTGCCAAATACTCAGTCAGTGCTCACATAGCATTAATACTCACTACGTTTGCTAAAGGCTCTACAGCATATATTTGATCTAACTTGCATGATATTCGAAATAATTGTTTTTTATTCATGGAAACCGATTATATTTTATGTTGTTAAGATGGGCTTGAAGGTAAACTTTCTAAGTCTTCTTTATTGAAATTACCCCAAAGATTCACAAATGAGGGAGGTGGGCTTGGTCCCCACCTTACTCAATCTAAACCCAAAGACTTGGCTTTGACGATTGTTTCCTTTTCTTGGAGGATTCGCGGAGAAGACAACTGCTTTGAATTCCTGGGTTGGTAGAGGTCTGAAAACATCATCCACCTCTCTTTTTATTACCCACAAAGGAATAAAAAAAATTCCACACATCCATTTAAATGAGCTTAAAGTCCAATGTATAAAAATATTTCCCGCAAAAGACTTCTTGAGTAGAACCTGTTCTATCGTTATAGCATGTTCAAACTTCCAGTTTGCATGTTCTGCTTTCTCACGAAAGCCCTGCTAGGAGATACTAAAACAGAATGCAGGAGTTCTCTAAAAACCCCCAAACCCACTCTAGTTTTATTGCAGTTATAATACATTTGAGTGCCTGACACATCATTACTTTGCTGCTTTGTGAATCAAGAAGCATTTTTATTTCTAGGCATTCTTTCAGCCACTGACAGAATTTCTAATCAACATGAACAATTTTGTCCTTTGTTACCTTGCTATAAATTGTGGCAAAGATCCTATTTACATTGGTGTGGCACAGAGCAAAATTTTGAATACTGCAAGAGAAATAGGTTGTGAATGTCCATGATGTCTAATATTCAGTGCAATGTTCAATAGGTCACCAAGTACAATATGGGATTAAGAATGCCTTTCATAAATAAAAAGGCATATTATACCCATTATCTCAACGTATTTCCTTGCAAATGCAGATCTGCTCTGCAAGGTAACATCCCAGGCGGTTTACCTGTGTCTGAAAGTAGAAGGAAATAAGGGAAATTTCTTTCTTACTTCATTTGGTCTTGCTTTGTTTTCCTCCATAAACCAGATTGAGTATCAAGTGTATAATAATCACTTGGAAATGGAAAAAGAAAATAAAAAAGACCATGATGCATTACTTGACTAAGATACTTCTAAAGCAGACCTCTTTTAGAATATGGTGCTTGGTGTATGGTATCTGTGTTCAGTCAAGGACTGTGAGCAGGGTGATAAGAAACTTCCTCCAACACAGATTTTCTCCCTTCCAATCTCTCAGATGCTATTTGTCCATTTCCCTGTACCATTGTGAGCCTTAATCACTTAGGACAATGCTCATACAACTGTCAGTGGAAAAGGTTAATGGTCTTAATGTGCCTCAAGCACTTTAAAACCCTCAGAGGAAAGGTTCAGTGACTGAGCAATATTATCTTACAGGCGAAAGACTTTTTTCTGCTTAATGTATATAACTAGATGTGCTTTTACTGTAATGAGCAGAAGTGACCATTAAGGTAATTGATAATACTTTGCATTTGTAGAGCCATTTAGAAATATTCCTATCTCTTCACAGCATCCATGTGGAGGAATTTTACAATTCTTTCCTTTCATCAGGTTGACCAATGGAACAATTTTTTTCTACAATGGTTTTAGAACATGGGTAGAACATGGTGCAATAGTCAGGAATTTGGATGTATACGGCTAGGCTGTTTCATCTTCAGAATTAATAAAACCTTTAGCTACTCAGGGACTTTAGGAAGAATTTCGCAGGTCCATGTATAGAAAGTAATGGATTTGGATAAAAGATCTCTGAGACTGAAGAGTTTCAAAGAACTTTTCTGTCTAATTATGAAAGCAATCATGACCTACCTAGCTGATATTTCAGGTTCTAGATTTAGTAGCATTGACATCTCATACTCTCTTTGTGTTTCTATTTTGTTTAAGAACAATGAAAATCTGGTAGTCTAATACTGTTGTGGCAGGCATTATAATAGGTCATGGAGCTTTTTTCTCCGAAGTGCCAATTTAGATACAAGAACACACACCCTGAATTAAATAGTTCTGATAATAGGATCAGTGTAGCCAACTCGGCTTCAAATTGCCACAAGTTAGCCTAACACACTGAGTAAATCCTCAGGGGACTGGTATTAAGATACCACAGATACTGTACCATTGACACCGAAAATACTTCCAGTAAGTCCAGAATGTAGTCATACATTTCCATTTCAACATAAGAACATCCAAAGGGGAGGAGGGATCAAGTCTGAGGCATGTGGCTGGGGAGGCCTGTGAAGATTTTGTATGCATTGTGGATAGACAGAGTATTTCAGGCTCCAGGATGTCCATTTGGCACTTCTTCAAGAATGCAAAAAAGCAGTCTTAAATGAAAAATTCAATGTTCTGAAACAGCTGAATTTTTCTTCACAGAAATAATAAGAGTAAAAAGCTTTACTGAAAGCTAAGCCCTTAGTCCAACAAAATAATTCTAAAAGCAACTAAATCTCTTTTTTTTCCATGTGACATGATCAAGTATATTTGTCATGTGTAGTTTGGAAAATACATGTCTCTGACACTGTGTTCATCACAAGATTTGTACATAGCAAAGGTCCAGTAAAAAGCTTGAAAAACAAATCCTTGCTCATTATAACTAGAGCATGGAACAGGCTGGTATCTAAGCAGTGAGTTAACAAATGACCCATGGCGGAGGTTATTTAAATGTTTGGAAAAAAATGGTAATGCCTCTTCAGGTATTGCCAGTGGTAACTCAGTAGCTTGAATACTCTGTTGCAAGAACAAAATATTAGGCAAGTTAATGAGAAAAGCCCAAACTATTAAGCCCTGTGAAGGTCACGTTACTTGAAATCTCTGTGTAAGCATTTAACTGTAAAAGTTAAATGTAAAAGTTTTTCCTTTTCTGCAGTTAAAGTCTATTATTATCTAAATGTTTTATACAATGGCATTGATACAGTTTCTCTTTTATGAGTGACAAAGTAACCTACTTTTGCTATGTCCTGATGGCTTTTGCAGTTCATATTTTTCTCTATATTTAGATTAATATTTTAAAATATTAAACATGGGCAAGCCAGTCACTAACAGCAGACCATTGCCTCCATACGCAATCTCAAAGTTATGGATCTTCACCAAAGACTCACCCACAGTAAAATCAGTACTTCAATATTCTATGCCATAATGAAAAATCTATTGGTTTTTTGAGAATATCAAGTGTGAGGGGCTTTCTTTAGAGCTGAGAGAGCCTGAATTCCAGACGGGAGGTAACAAGATTTTCCTTGATCACCTCATAGTGATATGCAGTGGAATTCTATAGCTACCGCAGTCTAAACTCCCTTCGTGCAGTGACGTGTCCAGAAGGTGATTAGAGGCCCCCATTATGATACTGTCCATTGAGTACAGCCCGTTAAATATAAAGTGACTTTGGGCTGACTATTCCTAATGCAGATGTAAGGCTAGAGATAGAAGTGTGTAGGTTTACAGTGCTATTCATTAGCATTTCTGTAATTTGAATAATGCTGTGTCTTTAAAACATAAAGGAAGGCAGTTTTTCCATGATGTTTCCCTGAGTGTGGAGGCTCTAGAAAACTTAATTTAATTTGCTTTAATATTAAATGTTTTCAATTCACAGAGAAGCAAGTAGGATTAATGACTACTGACACCTGAAAGACTTGGATATCTATTACAATAGAAACTCACTTCATCTTCTTACTATAGATGCCCAGAGTCAAACAGTGCTCCCTACCAGTCACTGGATAAGCAGTTTCACTGACTAGGGCTTGTTTTCCTTAAATTAAGATTGTTTCATATGGTCCTCTGAAATCTAGCAGAGCAAGCCAACCTAGAACTTCATGTTTCACTTGCCTGAAACAAGCATTCTGTTCTTTTCACTCGGACACTTTTCTCAGTCAATGGCGATGACTAGAGTTTGGATAACTGTTTTCTGTCCAGTCAAGCTTAAGTTTTGTTATCTGATACATGGATGTCGTAAAACCACGACAATGGATAAAACTCTGTACGAGCCAATCTAAAATAAACAAAACAAAACAATATCTCAAGTAAAATGGGAACAAACAAATGGGAATTGGAGGAGCATTGCATGGGATGTACAGCAACAGCAGGTTTGCTATGCCAAACACCATTTCAGTTAAAGAGCTGAGAGCTTTAGACAATTTCTTTGCCTTCCCTCTATAATTTCATGTTCATTTTTATATCATGGACATAAAAACAGCTGCTGCTAAAACACATAGAAAATTATTGCAATAAAGCTGAGTTTTTTGCAGTAAACAACACTTTTACTTTGTGCAAGTAGAAGAACTCAGAGTATTTATATAGTAAAATAACCAGACACAGTTCTTTACCAGCGAAGTTTGCTTTGTAACTAGACTGTAACACAGAACAGCATATAAGCGATGGGGCTTCAGCAAAGAAAATCATAGAATCATAGAATGCCCTGAGTTGGAAGGTACTCATAAAGATCATTGAGTCCAGCTCCTGGCTCCACACAGGACCAGCTGAATCAGACCATATGACTGAGAGCGTTATCCAGATGCTTCTTGAACTCGGTCAAACTCGGTGCTGTGACCACTTCCCTGGGGAGCCTTTTCCAGTGCCTGACCACCCTCTCAGTGAAGAACCTTTTCCTGATATCCAACCTAAACCTTCCCCATCGCAGCTTCATTCCATTCCCATGGGTTCCATCACTGGTCACCAGAGGGAGGAGATCAGCGCCTGCCCCCTCACTCCCCCTCGTGAGGAAGCTGTAGGCCGTGATGAGGTCTCCCTTCAGTCTCCTCTTCTCTAGGCTGAACAAACCGAGGAACTTCAGCCTCTCCTCATTTGTTTTCCCGTCTAGACCCTTCACCCTCTTTGTTTCCCTCCTTTGGACACTCTCCAATAGTTTTATGTCCTTTTTGTACTGTGGTGCCCAAAACTGCATGCAGTACTCGAGGTGAGGCTGCACCAGCGCAGTGTAGAGTGGGACAATCTAATCAAATCTAATCAAAGATTATTTATGGGAAACATTTAGCTGTACAGTAGGTCTATGACTAATATTAGAATAATTTAAACTTGTCACGTTCTCTCTTGTAATCAGACAAAATGATTTTAGATCATTCTGACTTGTAGCAAATCCTGAGCAAAGGTTCATGCTTTTAGATCTGTCTTTCCACTGTTGATGACCCATTCAGGGAAACAGTGTTGAATTAGCCTTTTTCGTCACTTCGGAGCACAACATTCTCTTTCATTTCTTTCCAGATCTTGTTCTTTTGGTAGGCTTAATTCATAGCTCTGTGTATGAGGTCCACCGTATAACTGTAGACAGTCTGTGATCATGACTATGTTTGCATTTTTTTCATGGGCAATTTGTCAACTATCCTCTGCCACATTTCACCATCATTCATTTTTAATTAGAATGTTGAATGATTATGATAACATTCTTCTCTTTTGCATCTTAAAAATTGTTGTACTTTATGTTCTGTACGTTTGGAGGTGCTCTGTTTTCTATTGATTCTAACATTCTGGTAACTGATTTAAAAAACATACTTCCAAATCACTGACTTATTAGTCCACAGTTTTGCCAATTTCTCTGTATTACTTATATCAAACAGACAAACTAGAAAGGAAAATATATACCAGAGTAAGCAGAAATTCAGCTTAAAGGGGACTAATGGATAGATTTTCTGAATGGGAAGCACAGAAGTTTCCTTACCATTGCAAGAACTTCTATGACTTAAACCAGGATAGTGTTGTGCTGTACAACCTCAATTAAAAAGGCAAGTTTTTACTTTAAGTTTAAAAGGTGAGATGAAAGAAAAAATGATTTCAACAAAGCAGTTAGAAGGATCATTTGTAGGACTCAGGTCTGAATTTGGACACGTAAAATTAGGTGTCTATGATCTCCCTGTTTTTCTGTATCATCTGATATGCCAGCATCTCTTGAACAGCTTAGATGCTTGTATTCAGACAAATAAATCATACCATGGATGTCTACTCTAAAAGAAGACGAACAGCTTTTCCAGGTGCTGTCAACCATATTATCAGAATATCTGTTAATCATTATGAGATTTCAGACACCAACTGAGTATTTAAGTCTGTTGTGCCCTAACCTGGCAGGCAGCTAAACACCACACAGCCATATGCTCACTCCCCTGACCCCTGCAGTGGGATGGGGGAGAGAATCAGAAAAAAAAGGTATAACTCATGGGTTGAGACAAAACCAGTTTAATAGGACAGATAGGGAAGGGATAATAATAATAATAATAATAATAATAATAATAATAATATATACAAAACAAGTGATGCACAATGCAATTGCTCACCACCCACTGACCAATGCCTAGCCAGTTCCTGAGCAGTGGCCCTTGCCCCACTGGCCAACTCCCCCTAGGTGTGTTTGTTTGTTTGTTTGTTTGTTTTTCTTCAGCATGATGTCATATGGTATGGAATATCCCTTTGGCCAGTTGGGGTCAGCTGTCCTGGCTCTGTCCCCTCCCAGCTTCTTGTGCACCCCCAGCTACTCGCTGGCAGGGCAGTATGAGAAGCTGAACCGTCCTTTGCCTTAGTGTAAGCACTACTTATCAACAACTGAACATAACTGAACATGTTATCAACATTATTCTCATACTAAATCCAAAACACAGCACTGTACCAGCTACTAGGAAGAAAATTAACTCTTTCGCAGCTAAGGCCAGATCACATGTATATTCCTAAATTTAGACACATTTTGAACAATCTAAATCTGCCCTGTCATTAATTTTTATTTATACTAGTCTTTCGATAATGCTAAAAAGCCCTGCAGAGGGACAGTCTTTCCACCTAACCACATTCAAATACACAGATTCAGGAAAACAGCTGAAAGTGAATAGTGTATTGATGTAAGTTAGCAGTGGACAACAGTAGCTGATAGCACTCAGTGCTAATAGCTTAGAGACCAGCTGACCCTTGGTTTTGGCTTTGTCCTTCACAGTCAAAAACATTCCTTAGTGTGCTCAGTCCAAAAATGTTGCATTTTGCTGCCTAATGACTTGGTTAGGCAGCAGTTCCAAATGGAAATCTGTCCAGGCCACCTGGTGGGAGGCTGGTCTTAGTTTGATGGAAGTAATAGCAGGTGTGGAGAGATCCCTTTAGCAACAAAATGGGCCAACACAATTTTTGCTTTAATACAACATGTGTTTTTAGTTTCATTTGCATGAAACCTTTTCCATTCATGTACATTTATCTAGTTTAAGAGAAATGCTAACATTATATAAAAGTACACAATGCAGCTTTTGGAAAGCAAAGTGTGGATTTGGGAGACAACTGTTCACATCAAGGCTGAGTTACATTTTCTTTTTATACCAGAGCAACTCAATAAAGCAAATGAACAATCTTGTTCTTGTAACAAAATAAGATTTATCCCTTACTGTCTGATTTTTACAGCTGCATTGGGTGCTTATAAGGGTCAGGATTCTCTCCTTTTTTTACCCCATTCCCCAAAAGATCAGCTTTCACTCAGCAAGGCCGTAGAATCCTTGGGGGAAAAAAAAAAAAAAAAGAAAAAAAGAATTTAACCAAGAATTTGTTCTTGCTCCTGTTTGGTATATTTAGGAACTGAAAGCTCATCTTTGGGCGGTATAGGCATGGTATGTTTATTTTCTGCCTAACTTTCTGGTCATCTTTGATGTGATTTGAGTTTACTGTGTGCCTCTTTCTGTCTACCTTGTAATAGTGCTCGATACTTCCAGATAGATACTTCTGGTGTTTGAAAACTGAAAAGTTAAGAAAGTCCTAACAACAGAAGACCTGCAGAGTAAAGGAAACCCAAGAATGGAGGAACTCTCTGTTTGAATCTGATGGTGAAGATGGGAGCTAAATTAAAGGGTCCAGGGAGAAAGATTGAATCATGTACAATTTTCTTTTTTCTGCACTAAGGTGTTTGGGAACATTTCTGTTTATATAAGGTTTTTGTAACCTGGAAGAAATTATAGCTGCAATAATAATCTGTGAACGTCTGAACAAACTAATTATGCTTAGGCATGCCTGGCCTGAGGTGTTACCCTAATTTAAGGCAACGTTTTGTGGCTTAGAGGTGCAATAGTCACAAACCATAAGGAAACATTGAAGAGACTATTAAGTCTCCTTCAGCAGGAAGAGCTGCTGTGTGTGGTCCTTCATCCTACATGTACTCTCAGTAAAATGCAGAAATCACTGGAAAATAAAGATGATTAGTGAAGCAAGAACAGCTCAGTACAGTGAATGGCAGCTCACATTTCTGGGTCAGCTGTAACTTAGATGTATCCTTACTAAAGTTCAGTACTGTTGTCAAAGCCCTGGAAATTGCAAATTGTGAATGGAGCATTAATATAGAGTGTCTGGGAAGCAGCCAGTTGCCCAAGCAGTTGTCTTCCCAAGAAATTAAAGGAGAGGACTTAAAATGTTTTGGGAACTACTTTGGGCAAAGAACAACTTTTATCATATATTATCCTATTTATTTTATTGTTGCCCGTTTCTAGGTGCTTCTTCAAAAAAAATGGTTTATTTGTCTCCTTGATTGTAAGACTGAAGTTTAGCTCATTGAGCACCTAGATCGTTCGCTATAATTTTACCAAGATCCTCACTGGGGGATCTAATTGGTTTCTGTTAATGAACCCTAGAACCTTAACCTGGCCTATGTAACTGCTTGGTTGAAGAGTTACACTTTATTTACTCTTTTAAAGTCTACCTTGCAAGCATTTCACAACTGCCCACTGCATTTCAGTGGAAAGCAATCGTTGCACCACCAATGACTACGAAGAGGGTCTCCATCAGTAGTTGCTGTAAATTCACCAATCTTCAGTGAGCAACACTGATTAATCCCGGATGAGAATCTGACTAAGTGTCTAACCAAGATCGTGACTGTATTCTCGGAAGCTCTGTTCGTAGAGTTGCAGATCTGGGATGGAAAACCAGGGTTCACATTTCTGTTTAGAGTGGCACATTAATATCTGCAGTTACCATGTGTTCTGCATACCTTGAAATCAACAACTGACTTACCTAACCTGGCAAGAATAAAGCAAAACAAAACAAGAACCCCCCCAAAACTCTCTTGTGAAATGGAGGAAGATTAGAAACAAGTCAGTATGTCCTCTGTATCTGTCATATCTTGCTGACTATTTTGCATTCCTATGCTATTGCAGCAATTCCTGAGTATGAAACTTCCTTTTCAGTGGTGTGTGGTGGGAAGTTACAAATTAGACCTATAGACAAATACAGAAAAACCTGGGGCAGCATGTTGATGTGGGTGAGAAAATTTCTCTATTCCCAGCAAAAGAAGGAGCTGTCTTCATTAGAGCTGTCAGTGACCCCACTATCCCACCCAAAATACTAGATAATGGTCTGTAGGAAAGAATTCTGTGCTGGCAACCAGCAGAAGGAACATTAATAGGTCTCTTCTACCTCCATTTTTTCACAATTCCTTCAACACAAGCATGGTCTAGTGCGTGTCTGGGGATTTAACTGAAATATGGTCATTTCACTCACATTCTAATAGAAGCACGTACATCTGAGCATGATCTTTTTCCCACTTGTAAAACAAAAATGGCTTAACAAGCGAAGTTCTGCTCTAAGGAGTTAAACCTCTGAGCACATACTTTGTTCCTACCCTGTGTGACACTGCAATTTTCCTTTTGGTTTTCCTTCTCATTTGAAAATTCTCTTGCAAATGTAGGGAGGTGGTGCTCTGATGATTAAACACAGATTTTAGTGGCTTGCTATATTAACAATGCTTCTGTTTCTGCCAAATGTTGTAGTTGCTTTGGGATTCTTCAGCATGTACCAAGAGCTGGCACATATTCCTGCATTTGTTCCGGCACTTTTCAGTCCTCACAGTGTAGCAGCACAGACACTAGAAGAGTAACCCAGCTAATCACCCCAGGGACAGAAATGTCAACTTACCAAAGCTTGGCTTTAGTAATGCAGCCAGCATACTTAAACTGTCCTGGAAAATAGGAACAGGAGGAATAGAACAGAATTTTACAAAAGATGTAAATTTAAAAAAAAAAAAAAAAAAAAAAAAAAAGAAGTTTGAATTGAGCTAATGTGAGCCTGAGTAAATAGCAGTACATAACTGCTCCCAGGGCAAGGCAGGAATCAAACTCTGGTCCACATCTTCCCAGAGAGCATGAAAAGAATTGACGCCAGCTTTCATGCAGACATTGATTATTTTCTGCTTAGTGCTAGCAATTAGAGGTGAGAGCTGCCTGCCATCCATTCCCACCCACCTGATGAAGAGGGAGGAAAATTCTGACCTTCCCTCGTCACAAAGCCTGAACGGCTTCCAGAATTGCAAGTAGCCCCATGAGGGACACCTACCTGTGCCCTCCTGCACAGGAGAGCAGGAGTCACCTGTGCCCATCAAATGCACACAGAGGCTTGGGGGCAGAAACTCAAGTGTAAAGATGAAAATGTAACTGTTTCATGACCAAGAACCAAAATCTGCCAAAACCACCACAAAGTAAGACTATGGGATGACTGACAGAGCACCAGGCTGTGATTTGAAGCCAAAGTTTCAAACCTGAAACCTGAAGTCCATGCTGTGATCTGCAGCATGTAATGAGGAAGTCTCCCATCTGCAGGCCGTTTAATCATGGCTGGGTAACCTCACCCGCAGAGAGCTCCCTGTCATAGGGAACAGGCAGCTCGATGTACTCAAAGTAGCTTCGTTAAGCCAGCTTGGCCTCACTCTCCTGGGGACACCAAACGTGTTCCAGCTCTGTTCTCTCCCTCATCCTGGACTTGCAGAGTAGTTGCAATGAGGTCAATTTGCTGCCCTACCTGCACTATGGGAACTATGTTTCTTGCTTAAAGTGCTCTGAGACCTGCGGCTAACGGTGAATGATTGATTTCTTTGTTCACTGCTCAGAAGAGCTCTTTCTTCCATTTAAAAACAAAATATTTTTTCTCAGATCAGCAAGTCATTCTTTGGCTCTATCCCAAATAATTTTTTTAAATATATTATTATTTCACTTATTCAAACACATGAAACATCTTATTAAATCTTTCCCAGCTCATCAACATTCAATTTGTTAAAACAAATGTAATTTACCTGAAGAGTCACTTCTTAATACAGTATTTCTATAGAAAGTAATTTATTTCTTTAGAAAGGACAGGTGATATTTTATTTCTTGACTCTTACTGACATTTTAACAGTCTTGCTTCCCTCTACTCTTGGATAACACAGAGTAACACTTAAGTAATTACAGGGGATTTATTTACACTGAGTGATGCATTCATCAGTGAGGTGGCAATAGCCACTCTGGTACTCATTGCAAACATAAGAGCTTAAACGAATTCCCAAACAGACAGCTGTGATGCGTATTGTCTCCAGCTGTGCTGCCCGTGACTATTTTAAAGATCGTTTACAATATTCATGTAACAACAAACTGTTACAATCTGCATGCAATATAAAGGTTCCCTGACCAAACTATTAATCTTTCATTACAATTCAAAAGTGATATTAATGGTAAGGATTTGCATAATTTAAAATATCATTATATGCTTAATTTGTCTTTCAAATTACTCCAAAAATACAGTGTATCAGTAATGACCATTTTGACTGTTTTCTGCTATCTTGCTGAATTAGTTAATCATCACTGTAAGAAATCATAGATTAGTTGTAGTATTGAACCTGAAATTAGTTGTCATGACTGCAGCTGAAGACTTTTCAAATGTTTAAGCCTTTCTGCTACCTCAACACCATTTCAGAAAGAGCAACCTCTCAGTGTCCTCCAGAAATTAGCTATCAAAGCAAAGACGGTTACCACAATCTGGGGAATCACTGAAGCGTGAGTCAGGAATCCATTTTTCCCCTTTATTTACTTGTTGCCTAGGAAGAAACCCCACTGTTTTTATGTTATTGATGCTTCCTTGATTGTTATCTTGATAAATAGATTATACATTTCTTTGTAAGGTCATGCGATTCCTGCACCTCATAATTTCCAGTTCTATTAAAAAGATACTGTCAGTTTGTTTCAAACTCACTAACACATGTGTTTCAATTTAAAACTGAAATCATCTCACACAGATGCAAAACTTCTTGTTGCCACCCGAGGGATTGTCTGAATTGGCATCCACAATTTTTTTTCCCCATAGTAACTTTTCCAGCTTGTGTGTTCCCTCAGAGGAATCACTTAAATTCCTCCTTCCACCTGCAATATTATTCCCTTTAGAAAGCACTGCTTTCACTCCATTGGGATATGTCAGAATTAACTTAATAGAGGCCAAAGGAGTCTTCCAAAAAATTTATTATATTTAAATTTGAATAATAAAGGCTTCTATGCAAGACTGCAGATAATCTGCAGTACAATTAGAGAAAAATCTCTTTAGCATTCAAATAGTCATTTAGATAGGAACTCAGCCACCTAAAGAACATCCTTTCCACTTCATCATCGTTCTGGGAAGCGTGCCCTGAGACGTGTCCAACAGCCTGATCCCATTGAGTTGGTTCTACTGGTGTAAAACTGGTGTAAGAGGAAAATCGGACTCGAAATTTTCACTTTTTCCAGCTGTTAAGTGTCTTTGAGTTAATTTCCTTTGTTGCTATTAATACTGGAAAATGTCACTTCCCTGACCTTTTTCCCCCCCTTTTCCATTTGGATAATGAAAATAGAAGGGTAAGATTCATGGCAACATTGCAGAAATTAAATCATATTAGCACTGCCTTCAGTTTCCCGTTCTTGAGCACCATGCTTCATGGGCTAGTTTATATATATCTGCTGGAATTATTTATGTAAATAATATTAACACAGAATCTCTTTTTTTTTTTTTTTTTTTAAACAAAGTTATATGGAAACACTTTTATCTAAAATAGCTCACTTGATAGATTTCTTACACGTGAAAACTCTTCAGCAACTTGACTGGCTTACAGAAAAATTAAGGAAGGATGAATCAGGGTTGGATCATACCTAAACTAGAGGTTTGCTTTCTACAGATCAGTTTTAGGAGGTGGTTGGGTGGGTTTTTTTACATTTTTACGTCAGAGCTTCTACATATGTTGCTGATGATATGTTGTGGGAGTAGCATGGATGTTTGACTTCTGCTTCATTGGAACACAAGCACCATTTCCCTCCTCTTCAGGCCAGTTATCTCATATACTTTCCATTTCAAAACCTACAAACGGAATTTATTTGCAAGAAAATAATCCTACATTAAAGGATGTCCCTGTGAGTAAAGGCTACTCTATATAAGTCAATACAAAATCTGAGTCCTTAAATTATAATGTTGATATTTCAGCTCTTTGGTTTCAGACTCCCAAAAGAATGATATAAATGCCATTTTCTTTCTGAGGTGGAAAACATTAATTTCTATTACGATGTGGCAACATAATTCCATATAGCATGCATTTAAGTGATTTTTTGAGAATTTGTGCAAAATTTCTTATTTGAGTCAGTTGCTATTGAGATGCTCTGATGCCCAGTTTTCACAGTTGCTTGGAATCCTCTGTGATAGAGAGTTTTAATATATTTTTTTCTCTCTTTCCTCATTGCAAACCCATCCTGATGGATTTTGCAATGTACACACGCTACCCAGCATTCTTCTGCCGATTTAAGATTCTCTGCTGCTATGCAAACAAGTTGAATAAACTGTAGCAATGGTATGCAGACAAATGTGTTCCTTTGTTTATAGCAATCACATAAATCTGCATGTATTGATACTGGTGCAGAGGTCTCTGATGATCCTGAGAGAATTTGGGCAGGATATCAATCTCTTATGATCCTGAAATAATGCCATGGGATCTTTAACTTCCACTTGAACAAGCACTAAAGGCAGAGAGATGGAAACTTGGATTAACTTCTTATCCAAGTGACACCTCTCGCAATGTTTTTGACCCTTACTTTAAAGCTGTCACCGGTTCCCTTGATTTATGGAAACACTATCCTTTTAAATCCTCCTCCCTCTTATCTCTGCAGGCAGTTTCCTGATTTGCTTTTCTTTCTCCTAGATCATCCATATTATTTCTTGACAGGGTCTGTGTGGACAGCCACACTTTCGATGGTACTCAGAAAGAAAAATGATTCTCTGTTTTCCAGTAGAACAGAAGATATTACGGACATTTTTAGTAGTTTCACTCAGGAGACTCCCAAGTCTTTTTGTTTCAGGTTACAGAAAGAAAAATAATAATAATTTTAAAAAATGCAGAAAAAATCACTACAAACTCCATTTCATCTTACTCTGGTTTCACAAGCTAAGTTTCCCAGAAAAATCAGAAGTGTACTATAGTAACAGGATACTATTTCCATCATTCCAAAGAGCTTTCGTCAGTAACAAAGAACCTGTTGGACTAACACTGTTGCACCAACAAAAGTAAAAGCTGGTCCTAGACCCAGAGATTATGTCTATGCTAGTAAATAGTATAAAAAGCCGTGAGCAGGGAGCAAGTCAGAGCATGAGCATACCAATACCTATGCTGGTTAGCATTTGCCATGCTCCCTGCCAGTGTTTTGCCCTGTGCCATTTGGCATTGTCCAGACAATACCTGGGCATAATTTGGGAGAGAGCACATGTCTGTGTCTGTTTCCCATGAGCAGTTTGGATGTTTTCATCCTGATTTTCTTTGGAGAGGAGCTAGATGAAGTGTGTGAAGGCAGGCCATGCCATGTCATTGGAGGTCAGGAGCACAGAACAGTCTTTGTCCATTGTTCGCAAAACAGACGCAGCCAGAGAGTCTGCAGCCGAAGCACAAGAAAAATGGCAACAAAGGAACGCAGTGGAGTATCAGTCCACAGGAAAAAAAAAAAATAATTGGGAGACAGTGCATCACCTGAAGAAATGTTGTCTATATTGGCATAGCCTTGACAGTATTTAAAAGGAGATTTTCAAGAATGTGGTGGTCAACATGAAAGAAATAATGAAGCCTGGTTTGAAAAACTTAGAACAGGTGATAGGGTAGGATTGTTAGGTTTTGCTTTTTAGGCAGAAATATACATCGGTTTAAAAAATCGTAGAGAAATTACCATTGGCCGTACTGCCCATACTGTTAGCGTTTGCATTTTCCATTGGAGAGTGGACACTCAAAAAGTTCATTCAGCTCTCTTACAAAAAAAAAAAAAAAAAAAAAAGAGTGATGAGGTGGGACAAGAATGGAGCAGAGCACATTTCTCCTGCTCCACTGGTGGCTGATCTGCCTTATGGAAGCCTGACCTTTCCCAGACACTCATTCACACACACACCATAAAATGTTCAATACTCTCTATTATGTTGATTTTTGTGCCATGGGTTGGGAAAAATCTTAAAACAATGCTAGACAGGTAATTTTGCAAGGATGACTACTGGTAAATTGGTTACCATATAGCAGCCTTATAGTATAGACTGACATCTCCTCTGGGATATGAGAAAGTTTAGAAATATAAGAGTTTGGAAATATGAACAAGCAAGTTGTACTTGATGTACTTCTGAAAAAAAAAATCCACAATAGGAATAAAAAATAGTAAAAAAGTGTACAAAGTAGTAAGTTAAATATATAATTTCAACTCGGATCGATGGTGTCTGCAGAGTAATAACCTGAATAACAGACATGAAGAAGTGTCAGACCCCTGCATTGTGTAACTGAAAAATAAATCTACCTCTAGCAAAGACATTTTCTTTCTAATTTTACTATTGCAACGTTCTTCTGCAAAGAGATCAAAACCATCCCACCATAAATATTCACATGGAAAACAAATTAGGGACTTATGACCCCAAAACTACAAGTGGATTCATAAGGTTTTCCCTATTTTTTTTCTTTTTAACATGAACCTGGAGAAAGTTTTTCCTTTCCTTTCCTTTCCTTTCCTTTCCTTTCCTTTCCTTTCCTTTCCTTTCCTTTCCTTTCCTTTCCTTTCCTTTCCTTTCCTTTCCTTTCCTTTCCTTTCCTTTCCTTTCCTTTCCTTTCCTTTCCTTTCCTTTCCTTTCCTTTCCTTTCCTTTCCTTTCCTTTCCTTTCCTTTCCTTTCCTTTCCTTTCCTTTCCTTTCCTTTCCTTTCCTTTCCTTTCCTTTCCTTTCCTTTCCTTTCCTTTCCTTTCCTTTCCTTTCCCTTCCCTTCCCTTCCCTTCCCTTCCCTTCCCTTCCCTTCCCTTCCCTTCCCTTCCCTTCCCTTCCCTTCCCTTCCCTTCCCTTCCCTTCCCTTCCCTTCCCTTCCCTTCCCTTCCTTCCCTCTTCTTTTTTTTTTTTTTTTTTTAAGTCACTCTTTGGTGAAGAAGTGAACTTTAACATGAATGCCAGAACTTTGTGTAGACACCATCTCCTGCTGCTCCAACCCAGCCAACTTGGGTAAGATCACAAACAGCACAGTCCCAGTAGGCCCCAAATATCCTGGACTTCCACTCATTAAAGTTGGGCCTTAAGATAATACAATATGGCCTCCCCTAGAGATATTTTTTCCCAGAAAAAAAAAAAAAAATAGTACACTGAGTATTTTTAATTTTTTTTTTACTCTGTCTAGAGACTTTTGTGATGAAGCAGGGAAAGTGCAGCATGGTTTCAGTATGTCTTGAATATATGCAGTATGAATATTGACTTTTTAGCAATTAAAAATGCAAGCATAGCTTGCAGATTCCACAAAGCTTCAATAGATGACTAGCATAGTTACTCAGACTGTGGATATTTTAAGAACATGCCAAGATTGCAGCTATCAGGATCAGATAATTTTACTCAATATATTTATTGTGGCTTTCTTACGTGACTTAAAACTTGCAAAGCTGAAGTCCTCTTTTTCCCAAAGTCAATTATCACAAAGCTATGGGAGAAAAACATTTTTTTCCACATGAAACTCAAGTTCTTAAGCTCTGTTCACACAGTTGGGCATGCAGAATCAGCAAAGCTCTTAAAAATTCCCCAGGGTTGGCTTAGACCTCTGTGACTTAATGTCAGTGTAACAATGGGATAGGGTTTGTCACAGTCTTCCCAGTAACTTCCAAATAAAATAAAATAATGAAAAAAATAAAGTGAAATTAAATAACTATTCATTCTTCTCTGACAGAGATAGTAGTTGCAATGGTATAAACTGGCAAATTTGTTCAGATTTGAAACTGTGACCCTTGCTGTGTTTACTGCAATGAGACCACCGCCACAGTCATTGGAAGTGTAGTATGTGAAAATTCTTCATTGTTTCTGCATTACTTTGTTCTGCTACAGTAGCTGAGGCAATTTAAAGGCCAACTCGTGGGAATTACTGCAGCACAAATGTGTAATGTGAACACTATGTTAATATCACAAGCCAATCTAATTTAGCACTTCTGCATCTCTTGAAGGCATAGTACCAGACGTCTCCTTTGAACTGAAGATACGGCTTTTCTTAATGAGAGGACAATTTTTAACTGATCATTGAGAGACATTTTGGCTGAATATTTTACATAATTTTACAGTCTTTACAATCCTGATACTTTTTTAATAGAGAAAAATTGGCTGGCTTTCTCATATGAATCGGTCCGGTGTTGGGAAAGGGAAAACAGCCAGTAAATGTTACATAAAAACAGGAGAGGAATTGAGTTACAGAAGTACCCCAAAGCATCCAAACCAGTAAAACATATCACATATTATACTTAAACAGCACAGCCTCTTCAGAGGTGCTAGACTGGTTCTCTGAAGTCCTATTTCATATGCGATTGACAAGAAAACTACGCCCCCTCATCTTGAAGCTGACTTGACCACTGAGAGTCAGGCCTTTGGCATCCATGGAGGAGCCTCCTTTCATCCTACCAAGACTGAGCACAGACAGATCATCCTGTGTTCATTATCTCTTTTCCGCTGTCAAAGCATCAGCTTTATCACGATTCAATTTGGGTTTCTGTTGCTTATCACTTCAGTCCCAAGTGACATAGCCTGGGGCAATGCTCTGTGCCACCCTTGTGTCTGGATGGACACAGCTAGTCCTTGCCCTCTCCTTCCTCCAGTCTTACCTGCAGTCGTCTCAACTGTGAGGCCCAAAAAAGACTTGATAATGATTAAACAGCTGGCATAGATTGTGAGAGGGCTGTGAAAATAATAGAGCTGTAATATGTTTATCTTTGTTCCATGACTGAATCTAAAGGAGAAAGAGAGAAAAAAAAAATAGTATATGACTAGGTACAGGAGGAAAATCAGTTCAGATCTCGAAAAGCAAAAACCCGAAAACCTGTTCTTTTATCTGACAATCCAACCTAAAAGAAAAGAGACAGACTTAGGTTCCTCTGAAAAAGGCTACTACTGAAAACAGCTTGACTCTCCTTCTGATTCAATACCCTGTCAGTATAGGTTATCAAACCCTTGGGCAGGATTCAAGGGGTTTTTAGGGTCAGGTTCAGGTTCAATGCATCACTCTGCCTAATGACATTTGAACCTACTTTGTCCCCCCTTAGAAGAATGCTGTGAGTGCAGCTTCATGTCAGCATCATGGTTGAGCTCTTCAACTTTCTGTAAATAAACATTCAGAAGAGTGGGGCATAGTTATCACTTCCCAGGTGAGTATCTCAAAAAAAGTGAGTGGGATAACTAGTGCTAATATTTTATATGGGATAATGTATATTTAACTCAAAGTTCTCAAGGGAAAAAGAAAGTGGACGACATCGCCAAAAGTTCTGACATTATAAAATTGTCATATTGACTTGAAATCATACCTCGTTTTATCAAATGGTGAGATAATTGCTGTGGGATGAGAAAGATTTGAATTACTTTTTGTTGTTAGAAACAAAATTTGATCCTGTGTTTTCCAAATTGTAGATGAATTCTGTGAGTACTGAGTAAAAAAGATGTTTCTTTTTCTCTTTAAGGCAGATTTAAGAAACTAGCCCTTTTCCTTCCAATCTCATAAAATTTTCTGGACAAAGAATGAAGAAAAGAAGAAAAAAAGAAGGAAAAAAAAAAGGAAATTAAAAATTGCCCAGATTTCACTGTAAATCATCTTCTTAGAGTTAATCCAACCTAACCTAATCCAAGCTTCTCAATTTTCTCAGATGCACTACAGAGTTCAGGGTCTCATTACTGTTTCCACACATCAATATTTTTCCATTTATTTATTCTGAAAATTCTCTGCATCTTCTGATTCATATTGTAGCTTCATATTTGATGTGTGGGCTTCCTGATACAGTGAGGCAATAATTCCTGATGGGAGGCACATTAGGATTTTCTGGGAATGCAAGAAAGGAGAAATTTGAAGACAACCAATCAGAGAGTGATAAAGTATATTTTGGGTAAAGGTTATTATTTTTACTGCCTGGTGATATGACAGCAAGACTGCGTTCTGCACTGCATCTTCCATGATATACTTTATTTGAAGAAATACAACTCCCATAGTACAATGTTTCCTAAGCTGAAATTGAACATACATGTAGAACTCTCTTAGAGAGAAGCCTAACCCCAGCTGAACTAGAACAATTGTGCTGGTTTTGGCTGGGGTAGTGTTAATTTTCTTCACAGTAGCTAGTATGGGGCTGTCTTGGATTTGTGCTGAAACAGCATTGATAACACAGGGATGTTTTAGCTATTGCTGAGCAGTGCTTACACAGAGCAAAGGCCTTTTCTGCTCCTCACACCACCCCACCAGCAAGTAGGCTGGGGGTGCACAAGGAGTTGGGAGGGGACAGCTGGGACAGCTGACCCAAACTGATTAATGGGATATCCCATACCATATGATGTCATGCTCAGCATATAGGGGCTGGGGGAAGAAGAAGGAAGAGGAGGAGATGTTGGGAGTGATGGCGTTTGTCTTCCCAAGTCACCATTATGCATGATGGAGCTGTGCTTTCCTGGAGATTGCTGAACACGTGCCTGCCATGGGAAGTAGGGAATGAATTCCTTGTTTTGCTTTGCTTGTATGCATAACTTTTCCTTTACCTATTAAACTGTCTTTATCTCAACCCATGAGTTTTCTCACTTTTACCTTTCTGATTCTCTCCCCACATCCCACCGGGGTGGGGGAGTGAGTGAGTGAGTGTGTGGTATTTAGTTGCCAGCTGGGGTTAACCCACAATCTACAATAACTAAATATTCCTAGATTAAATACTTGAACTGCTTATTTTGGAGATCACATCTCAAAGCAACATAGCTGCAGACCATGTTTTCCAAAAAGTAGCGGTCTTGATCTGTCTTGGCTGGGTCATAGAATTGTTGTGGGAAGTTTTTGTGGAGCACGTTTTTAGGCAAGTGTGTTCCAGGTTAAATTGGACTTGCAGAAAGATGCAAGTCCAAAAAAAGCCTGAGGAAAGGCATTGGCTGTGGCTTAAGAATCTCTTTTTCAATCCTTTCTTTTATGAGTGGTGGAAGGGAAGGCTGGAGGCACTACAGAGAGAGAAGGAAGCTTGCTTGGGAGGAAGGGGGGTGGCAGAGCTAAGTTATGACTTATGAATAACCATTTTTTTTGTTGTTGTCATGAGGTTTTATTACATTTGGCACTGAATGGCTGCGTCGTTATAGGAATTTATGTTCATAAGTTATTGAAATGAAAAAAACCTGAATAATTCATTTCTTAAATAAAAAGAACATGCAGGAGCATCCACAAGGAAAATTACCTCTTTCATTTGGTCCAGCTTTAAAAATGCGTAAAAGCAGGACTATACTGTCCAACTAGTTTGGTCAAACTCTGCTCGATTTCCCTTGGGTTTTGTAGTTAGTCAAGCAGAGGAAGAAACCTATTACCCATGTTTGAAAGTGAACAGCCATGGGTAAGTAAGATTTTAGAAACTCAGAGCACCTCCAAAGACTTTTTCACACAAGTTTTTGGTGCTGGTACTAGAATTAAACACAAGAATTATCCATCCCTGTCAGAATTTATCTAAAGACCCCTGAGAATTGAACACTGGGCAGCCTGTGTTTTTAGAAGGGCTAGCCACACAGACTTGAAGAGCTAGTCAAGTGGAACCAGTGTCTGTGGAGCCTGGTGTGAGAAAACAAGATATCCCACCTCTGTCTAAGCTGGATGTTGTATTTGCTTCTTTCCTGTCTCATCTCAGATGTGGACCTATCCACTGGCTCCACATGTTTCCCCTGAAGCTCCTAGGTTAATTTAAAGCTGAGTGACAGCAACACTTGCACTAAAAAGAACTAGAGTTAAGATTTGCTGAACCAAAGCTCAGTGTATGTGGGTGTTCTCCCAGTTAGACACTTGTGTGCCCATGGCAACTGCCTTCTCATGATGTCCACTTTGTTGTGTTGTTCTTGGATGGCTGAAATAGAGAACGCTTTTACAGTTATTTGCTTCACTTCACTGAGGATGGAATGGTTCCAGTTGTGTAAATAGCTCCTGGTGCTCTTCCAGTTTTTCTCCTCACTACCCCATGGAGATGCGTTTGCTTAAGCAAGGCATAGTATGAGAAGAAGCTCTGCTGGATTCCTCCTTCCAAACCTGCCAGCACATCTCAGGCCTGTACTACAGATCTCTGTCAGTACAGTCCTTGACCTCTCCTTGAACAAAAAGAACCGGTTTTACCACATTAAGTCATGGTTTTGTCTAATGGACAATTAAGAGGGATAACTAAACGCATGTGACTCTTGGTAGGACTTTAACTTAGGCCTCCAGAGACAATCACTTAATATCCCAATAAACTACACATTTGTCTATTCTTATACAAATCCCTTGAGATAACAATAGTACAAAATGCAATATTATCTAATTAACACATGTAGTTGGATTCTGATCTTTCATTTTCCCTTGGAATGTCTCAGCTGAAACAGTACTCACATCACTACAGGATTTATGAGGATTACATAAAGTGCTTTTTCCCATACACATAGTGAATATGAGTTTCATCCATCAATGCAAGCTTGCATAAGCCCTGTGAATGAAGGGTTATGCATGACTTTGAAATCCTATCTCAAGTGACAGACAAAATGGAAAGTGTGTAGAATACGATATACAATGTGTGGATACACATTTTTTCTCACGTATACTTTTAATCTATAGTTTATGAATATTACATTGAGGCTGGAAGGTATAACATTTTGTATAACATAGTTTTCCTTTGTATGCTTGATAAACTAAAAAGCATGGGAATTGCAAACCATGTTTTGATATTCTATGTCTGAGTAATAACATCTGAAGCTAACACTTTTAGAGGCTTACTTCCCTCAAAATATCCAACGTTACAGAGGAAAAGAGTGTCAATTAGTACTTATAAGCCCCTGGCTCCTAGTTTTATGTCCATATGACTAGATGCTTCCTGGGAAAATTATGGAGAAAGGAAAATGAGTAAGTCCAGAGCTGATATAAATTCCTGTAGTTACATTTTTTTCTGGAGCTATGCTGTTGATGTCTGCTGAACATAAGACACAATTTTAAAAAAGTATATAATAAAAAAATAAACATTCACTGCCAACTGACAAAAATGACCCTCCTTCTCCACAGGTGTCAAACAACACAGTGTGTTGTATCTGACATATCAGGATTTGAAGGTTATGATTACAGATCGGACAAAAGGTCCATCTAGCCTTTCCTAATCTGGTGATTATTGCCTGGTGCACATGAAGAAAAAACACACAAAGAAACAGTAGAAATATAAAGTGCCCTTTCCCGTTTTAACCTTTTAGCTTTGCCAAGGTAAGGTCTCATCTAGACCTCTGAAAGAAGTGGAAGATACTCAAAGCTTTAGAGTAGAGACCTTTGAAAGAAGTGGAAGATACTCAAAACTTTAGAGACCATCTTTCCTTGTCCTTCCTTTCCTTCCTTCCTTCCTTCCTTCCTTCCTTCCTTCCTTCCTTCCTCCCTTCCTTCCTTCCTTCCTTCTTTCTGCCCTTCTTCCCTTCTTTCTTTCTTAGCATTAAATTTCTTCTCAAGCCCTACAATATACTTAAACCTTATTATCTAAGGAAATAACAGTAGCAATAGAAAAAGGACAGATAGAAAAAAACCTACTCTTGAGGAGACAGAGACAGGGTAGGCAGTCATTTTCTATTCGTGAGTTGCTGACCTTTGGCATTCTTTGGTATTTTGTAGTTATTTTCCACAGAGGTGGAAATCATACCAGTTCTCGGATTCTTTACAAAACAATGTAAAGAAAGACCAGTGTCTGTCCTTAGAGAAGCTACATTAATATAGAGAGACCTGCTAATCATGAAATCAAGATCCCAAAAGAAGTAGGTTTTAAGTCCAGATTGAGTAACATTATTGGAGTCCTAATTTGAAGGAGAGCTGAACACTGACCTGGAAAATCAATTGCCAACACAGATATCTAAGAGGTGGCCCCAAAAATCTCCAGTTACTTTTAACAGCTGAGCCTACAAAAATGGAAATTACATTGCCCAGAGAATTCCTAACAGCTAAAAAAATTCACGTCTCCTAGACTAGATACTGGTCAGGATGCTTTATTTGAATAATTTCTGAAAAATAAGACCCTATAAAACATAATGTGTTTCCTGGTAAAAAGATATTAATTGTATTTGTACCTCATTCACTCCAGCTGGATTAAATTCTTGCTGAGCACATCGGACAGCTTTTATTTGCTTCTTGTCATGCTAAGTAAGATATTTAATATCAGAAAATAACTTTAAAACTATTTAAATCTTTGCAGCTGAAAAAGGACCTAGTCAGACAGAAAATGCTTGGTTTTTAAAACAAACTCACTTTCTTAAAGTGTTTTCAATCCAAATACCCAAAGTAATGTTTAACCCTTGTTGTCTTTTCTCCTCTCTTCACACATATCCTTGTTCAATTGTTGCAGTATACTTGATTTAAATTCCAGCTCTTCACCTGTTGCTTGATGTGAGTTTTAAGCATGATTTAGTCCTGTAAAAGCAAATAAATGTTTAAACTCCAGACCACACTCCAGCTTTGGAGCTTTGCATGGAAAGAGAATGCTGCATGCATATCTTTCACTATGGGATGCTGTATGACAATAAAAATGTCTGGAAAGTTAAATGGACAAGCCTGGATCAGATATCCACTCCAAAATTCCATCATTCTGCAAACCTGAGAAGCTCAATAGGACACTTTTTGTGTAAAAATTAATCATTTAAATGCAATAGGAGCATAGCCTAGAATTAGACAAGTCCAGGCTTTAGAATTTAACAACACACTATATTGTTTATAACAATATATCTGACAGATATAAATTTCCATCTATATTTGTCATATATAGATGTAGACTTTATATTTTATTTTCATAATTCAGTTTTCATAATGAAAATATTTCTGAATCATATGATCATCTAGTTCAAATATCATACTAAAGAAATGTGACTCCTCATTTTAGAAAATGTCAAATTTTTGTGTGCCTACAAAGGCCATTAGTCTTAGATTTTTTTTATTTTTTATTTTTACTATCTACAAATTGAATTACAGACTATATTTTGAAGAAAAAAAAATCATTAATTATGAGGAAGGACTGATTTAGCAAACAATTCAGTCAGAAGTACTAAATGAAGATAGACTTGCATCTGGAAACCATGTGTGTTAGAAAAGGATGCTCATTCCAAGACTGGCTTTTGGCTTAGGTTTCTCTGTTTAGTTCTGTTCACCCTTGAGGTGTAACAGGCATAAGCATCACTATTAACTCTAAATGCAGATAGCATTACCAGGATTCATATAATCTGTGTGAAAATTCAACTACCAAAAGAGCTAGTCGCTTCAGTCCTAGAAGAGATTTGATTACCCAAGCACTTGCCTGTAGTCATTTGTCATTCTCTGTGTTAGAGAAGACCCATGAGAGCTGATTTCAGGCTGATTATCAGCCATCACCCTGTTTTTCTACTCTGAAGTCACAAGTTAGTTTTTATGGCTGATATTAATCTGGGACATACCTTTCAAGTAACAGACAAGATTAAATGATCAATCTAATGTTTGAATGTGAATTTAAAGAACCATCTGAAAGACCCTGTTGAAAGATGGAGAGGGACTTTTTCCAAGGATATGTAGTGATAGGACAAGGGGTAATGGGTTTAAGCTGAAGGAGGGGAGATTTAGCTTAGATATTAGGGAGAAGTTTTTTATGATGAGGGTGGTGAGGCACTGGCACAGGTTGCCCAGAGAAGCTGTGGATGCCCCTGGCTCCCTGGAAGTGTTCAAGGCCAGGCTGGATGGGGCTTTGGGCCACCTGGTCTAATGGAGGGTGTCCCTGCCCATGGCAGGGGGTTGGAATTGGAAGATCTTTAAGGTCTTTTCCATCCCAAACTATTCTATGATTCTATAAATAAATAAAGAGAAAATATCAGGGGCACCTGTACATAGAACGCAAATGAACTATACTGTCAGCCTCTTGCTGAATTTATCTAAATATTCCTATATTTCCATTTGTTTTTAATTTGAAGATTTGAATCTCATTTTATTAGTTTTGCAATGTCAGCAGTGCAAAGCTTTGTTCATACAGTCTTGATTTCATGCCTGCTTTCCTCAGTTAAGCCTTAGAAACAAAGAAGAAATTTTTTAAATGAACAGGAACAATTTCCAAGGATGAGAAGATATCCCTCAGGAGTTTCAAAGGAACATGAAATGAGTCGTATTAACAGGAATTCTATAAGAAAAATTAATTGTTACCATTCCCAAACACTTGAAAAGTCAGTCATTCACTTATGTGAGAGACTCAAAATACGCAATACACAATGTTTTCCAAGCGTGGTCTTCAGATATCTTTTATTTGCTTTCTGTTTTTAAAGTTCCTATGGTTTGAATTTCCAAGCTTTATCTCTGCCACAGGCTGGACGTGATATTTTATCTACTTTTAATGGAAATGGATCTCATCTGAACACAAAGCTTGGAGCTGAATTTTCAGAAACCATTCAGCTATTGTAAGACTTGAGATAATACGATTACACTTGACATCACCGAGGCAGGTGAGAAGTCACCCAGTTAACATTGAAAATTTACTGTATACCACACGCTATGTTATAAGATCAGTAAGACTGCATGAAAAAAACTTTTACAAAGTGTTTTGAGGGGTTTCCCAGGCTGGTAAAAGGATGGCCTGAGCTTTTGGTAGCTTCATTCAACTGTCTTAAAAATATCCCAGATCTCTTTCATTCACCAAGCGAATAACTGATCCATCAGGCTGGCATTTGACAGTGGGAAGCATCATGGCATTTTGGCTTTATGATTCAGAGATGGCTTGAGAGGTTGTCTTCTCAAAGGAGTCCAATATGTTACTGGAAATCCTAAGAGTTGTTCCACAAAAGGCTTGCTCAAAAGAGAGGACCATAAGAGTTTGGCAAAGAAGGGCCCAAGAGATCATCCCTTGGGATCTTTTCATCAGACCTGGGTGCTTCTACATTGTGCGGGCTCTCTTACTGCAGTCTCACACATGGTTATTCAGGGGGCTCTGGCTAGGGGAGACAGCAGAAGCCATGTGATATAGTGCTGGGTCAAGGTAAGCTAATAGCATCACTTGTTCTCTCTCTGTAAGGGAAGAAATAAAAAGTAAAACGTGTACTACAGCAGAGAAATGCAAGACTGGTGCTTGAAAGGGCCAGTATCTATGAAATGCATTGCACTTCCTTCATTAGATTATAACAACTGGGAATCTACACTAATTCTATGATGTCTTCCTTATCTCACAGTCTTCATATGTATTTGTCTTCTAGACAACTTTCAGGGAATTGGTCTTAGGTCTTCCTGTAAACTGGAATACAAGACACAGAGAGTAGATTACCTTGGACAAGTCTTCAAAAGATTTGAACCTGGGCCATCACCAGACCACACACTTCTTCCTCACCCAGCCAGGTGGAATTCACTTTTTGTTTCCATCTCACAAAACCAGAGCTCCTTATAATTACATGTTGAGTTTAAACTGCACTTTTACTTCCTCTCAAAGAAGACACTTTAATCTGCCTTTCATTTCTATCAGAAAAGTAGCCTGACTTTTTAAACTGACCAGCTGTGATTTCTAAGTTGAAGACAAACATGAAAGGATTTTATTAAAACCAAACTACTTAACTTTTTTGAAAAAAACCCTGCTTGGTATTTACTTTCTACACATAAAACCTGTTTTTCTTTTATCCCTCCAAAACAGTTTCATGAAAAAGACCCTCAAGCCTTACTATTCAGCAATTGTGCCTTTAAAAACAAATTTGGGGTAATATGAGTTTTTACAACACATTTATATATTTATTTCTTGGATTAGTGTATTTAAGGACTGTGAGGAGTTGAGGGGACTAACTACTTTTTCTAAACCACATGGGGTTTTTTGGCATTAGCGATGAAGCTGTTCTATGCCAGATAACTAAGGCTTATGAACAAAGCTACTTAATTTAAAAGTTCATGCACAGGTTACAGAAACACCGTTGGTGTGAGCAGGTTTTCTTCTCCTTTCCTCTTCTAAGCCCTTAAACACCTACTTTCACAACCATAGCTAACTGAGGGGCAAAGATATCCCTGAAGAAAGCAAAATGGCTGTGCCCTTTCTTCTCCAGGCGTACTCAGTAAACCTGGATGCAGGTCCTGTGGCGAGCCCCCATTTACTGCTTAATTCTTTTTACAGGCAGCAGGCATTAAGCAAGCTTCTTGCAGCAGCTGTTCTGGGAAACACTGGCACGACTGTAATCCTCCTGGCTGAAATACTCCTAGGTATTTACTGATTCTCGCGGCTCACAGCTGAAGAGGCTCCAAGTCACTGGAGCCAAACTAACCCTGGGGTCTCAATGTTAGTAGCCAAATGTAAAAATGAAGAAAAATGTATGTTCAGGATCTGAATTTTAGGTTAAATAGGAAAAATACCCAGATCAAAACCTCTACTGTGGGGCACCCAGGAAGGTTTGGTTTAGGTCTTGAACCCTTTTCAAACCCTACTTTATTTCTTTAAATTTAATTCAGCTTTTGAAATGTAGAATATAATTTTAAACTGGAATTAGAAACATATTTGCTTATGCCTCAAAAAGATAAATTGATGGGTTTTTTTTTTTCTTTCATTGGTTCTTTGTTTTAGTTGAAACTGCTTTTCAGATTGTGTTTCATACTTCTTCTTCTTCTTCTTCTTTTTTTTTTTTTTTTTTTTTTTTTTTTTTTAAGCAACTATGGTAATAAAGTATTTACTGAAAAGCATCACCCAGTGCTAGAAAATCACTTTGGAAGCAAAAATGCATGTTCTCAATGAAAGCACTGAAAAGGGGCTAACAAAAAATCCTACTCCAAGATGAATAGACATAAAAAGAATATAGACTTCAGTAGACAGATCAGTTCCTCATAATAGCCTAATCTAATAATCAGGCTGACTAAGGACTTTGTATCCTTTGGTGAAAAGAAGGATATAAGAAATAGCTGCATGTTAAAGTCCTGGTTCACTGGCTTCTCTCAGACACTTAAGTTTTATATTACAGTCTCAGCTGAATTATTATTTCTATTATTATTATTATTATCATTACTAGTAGTAGTAGCAGCAGCAGCAGCAGTAGTAGTAGTAGGCTCCCTTAGTTTCCTTATCCAGGGACTAGAGTTTTATGGATTGAGCAGACAGTGTACTAGTTGCTGAAGTTAAATTTCTTCACTTCTTATTTTAAAGAAAATCAGAAAATTCTGAATGGAATTTTTTATAATCTGTATATTAGACAGGCAAGGTGGACTCCAGTATCTTCCATCCACAGGATAAGCAAGATGCCTGCATTTGCCTGTCTAACTTGGGAATGAACTAGAAGCAAGTCTAATAGGAGTATAGAGATGGCTGAGCTTTCAAAGACTGGATGGGATTTCAGACAAGACTGGAGTGAACTGTTGACACAGTTATTTACTTATTTTTATGGAGTCAGATCATACCAGGTCATAGTGCTGGATATGGAAAACATATAGACACAATGAGGTTGTGAAGTAGCTTGTACAGAAAATCTCCCAGTGAAAGCTATTCGGAGATTAGCATTCTTTTTCAGCCTCCCCTGCTTATTCTTCAGCATGATGTAGTGTCTTTGAAGAAATATGAATGATCAGTGCTTCCTTAGGCTTGCTGTTCAATTGGATGTGCTCTTACCTGGCCATGGTTCTGCAGAGCAGACTGCAGAGGCAGAAAAGCTAAACTACAAAGTTGTCACTGTCACAGGCTATGAATAGTTTGCCTTTTACAAAAAGAAACAAACCATAACCAATACTTGGAAATTTTCAAATGACCTGCATATTATGGTGCTGCCTGACATTTTGCTCCCATTTTAATCCGTCTTTCTACTGTTTGAGTATCAAACTGTGTACACTGCACCAAATGAGGTCTTACCGTCACCTTGTACACAGGCATTTTTCCCCTCTTTCTCCTTGGATCACATATGCCTTTATACAGCTCTACAGTACTAGCAGCTCATGGTCATGCTGTGAGTCTCTAGTATGTAGACTTCTTTTCCTCTTTGTTACTTTCAAGCCATCAGCATCCAACCCCTCTGGCAGAAAGTTTTAGTACTGCCTAAATGAATGTTCTCACTTTTCATAGTACTGAATTTTCTCCCATTTCTCTTTCTCTCCTTCCTTCCTTCCCTCCTTCCTTCCTTCCTTCCTTCCTTCCTTCCTTCCTTCCTTCCTTCCTTCCTTCCTTCCTTCCTTCCTTCCTTCCTTCCAAAAGCATCCAATTCTTTCTCTATGGCACCCCCATCTTTCATGGTAGTGACAATAACTTCCAACTCTGTGCTGTTATTTTTTATTAGATCACTCCTGGGTTTCTGTGCCAAAGTCATAGTGAAAACATTACATGAAGTTAGTCCAAGTTTGATCCTCGAGAAATTCCACTGCAAAGTCCATGTGATCCAAGGCTTCCCATTTTGATACAGCTTGTCATCTCCCGTTTAAGTAGTTCTTCATCCAAGTTCCAGTTCTTGTATTAATCATCTCCAGGCCAAGAAATTTCCCCCATGACCAAGTCTTAAATACTTTACTAAAGCCCAGATACGTGACTATGTTTACTGCATTTTCCTCATGAGAAATTGAAATGTTTTATCAAAGAAGATTTAGGGTCTTTAATACAAGACATTTTGAAAAATCTGCATTTTTGTCATATTTTCAGTTGACTTTTTTGGGTTTAATTTTATTTTGATTTTATTTTGTCTTTTCTTCAAAACTTTCTTTAAGACTTGAGTAATACTATAAAGAGTATAATTACCTTATCTCTCTCTCATTTTTTTTCTTACCTTTTAATACACAACTACTAAGTTTTCTAGTTTCCCATCGTATAACACTCCAAACTGGCAAATGCATTAGAAATAGTTCCTATCAGAGGTGTTATTTTATCAGAATTTTACCTGTTTGTTTGTTTGTTTGTTTGTTTGTAGAAATCTTGAATGCATATTCTTCTTCTTCTTCTTCTATTCACTTTTCTTTCAGGTCAAGAACATCAAACAGTTTTCCTTCCACTTCACATGCTATTTCCTATTTCACTCTTACTTCCATTAGTCACTCTACCTTTATGAACACTGTCATCACTGAAACATAAAGATTCACAGGGTTTTGAGTGCTGTTGCTTTCATGTCAACTTAGTCTGCCCTGCACAGCTACCGCTGTCCGTCCTTTGTTTCTCTGCATGGCTGCTCTTTGAGACTGATGCTTTTGTTTGGTTTTTTTTTTCCTTTTTTAAAAGTTGGTGTTACTCCATGCTTACATATTCTGACCTCTATGATGTTGCTTCTTCATTGATTGAACCTTTTTCTCACTCTTTATAGACTCTGTGTAACATTTTATTCTATAATGTCTCTATAAAAACTTCTACAATGACCATGTCACTTTTAAAATTACAGTTATTTCTCTCTTGGTCAGTGTCTATTCTTAAAAACATCTAGAACAACTGGAACATACCAATAACTGTTTTCCAGTCTCCATGAAAAATTAATTTCATATATGTACAGTATTAGAAATTATGGAATTATATAGAATAGAACATTTTCAGTTGGAAGGGACCTGCAATGATCATCTAGTCCAACTGCCTGACCACTTCAGGGCATATATTTATTTATATTTCATATGACTTTTGTTCTGGACTGCTGTTTTAGGGTAAACAACTACAGAATATAACCAGACTTGTGTCACCAGTTCTCTATGTGAGGACATTCAACTGGAAGCCTTGAGCTCTGCTTCTGATTGACAGCAGAGAATGAGAGGAGTACCAGCTAACTCATTTGATTTAAGAAGGAATCAGTACAACAAATTTTTATGCCAAAACTTGATACCAAACAAACTCTTTTTGTGTCTCAAATCCCAGTTTCCTCCATAAGCCTCGTGCATATTTTTATTGTTGTCATAGAACATCCCTGAATTTTCCATCTTCATCTGGCATCAGTAAGACTAAAATGATATTACAGTTTGGCAAAAAAACCCTCCAATACAGTTAGTAAATTTGAAGATGAAGGATTTCCAGTCATGGGAAACTGGGAATTGTGTACTCAGCTGTAACACAAAAAAGTCATTAAGTCACTGTCAGCAGTGATGCAAAAGATGGCATAAATTAGATCTGGGCTCTGGTGAAAATGCAAAATGAGCATAATGTTACATTCAGAAGAAGACAGTAGATAGTCTTCTTTTTAGAATACACAATATAAAGCCTGCTTGTGTTCTTTTTACTTTGGTTTACACAGATGGAGCTCTGCTGATTTAACTAAAGAATTACTTTTGATCATCGCTTCTCATGAGTGCCCTGACCATGATAGGCTTCATACTTCTGAGCTACTTCACCCTCCTTAAAAACATGTTATTGAAAATGATAGAGATTTACAGAGATTCATAACCAGTGAACAGGCATTTTTTCATTGAAGTATCTTAACTTAGGTTCTTAGAAAATTTCTGATTCAGTTCTTCCAGCCCACTCAAAACCTTAAGGCCAGATATAAATATAACCATAGAGCAGGGAGGCACTTTCCAAGCCATCACAAAACTAACTTTGATGTATTCAGTTTATTTTTATTCTGATGATGATTTATCTCTTGATCTACTGTAGATAGCAGAGCACATGCCTTCTTGTACTGAGGAATCAGGAGCTTTAACAAACTTCTGGTCATTTTAACTTCTGTTAAATTGTTTGGAACCCAGAGAGCTGGGTGAGATGAATCCTATACTTCATTTCTGATTCTAAACATTGCTGTTCATATGGAATAAAATTTGTTATAAAAACTCATTTTAGCAAAAACTCCAGAAAGGATTTGAGGACATCACCCATCTCACTGTCCTAGCAATATGTGTGTGATGCCAGGTGGAGATATGAAGTCATCTGGGTAGAATATATCGTGATATTTAATATCACGGGAGCCAAAGAGAAGAACGGATAATTTAAAAAAATCAGTGCTGCAGTGAAAATAGCAGAAAAGAATGAGATGAAGTTATTGTAGGACAATTCATGTTTGATTAGAGGTAATCCATTAGCCATTCAGAATACATAATAACCATTATACTAAGATATCATGCAAAGGCACTAGATGGAGTATTGAAGAGTACCAAAGAGACTTAGACATTCAAATACATTGAATTCCATTATCTCTTCACTAAAACTTTTTATAACCACAGAGTAATTTCCTTGGCTGGCATACACTGACATGGTTCAGTTGAGCTGAGTGGAACTAAATAGATTTACGAGAGTTTACAGTTAATTTCTAACACTTTTTTTCCTCCATTCTGCTTACACAATTTAGCTTTCCTTGCAGTTGCAATTTCTTTTGGGCGGGTTCTACATCTTACAGGACAATATTCCACGCAGAAATTATCTTTTAAATGAGTCTTTCTACTATAAAAGTTTCCTTGATTGAGCATCTCCTTCCTCCTTTACACCTACACTTGGTGATCTCTGATTTTTTTCACATCTGACTATAAGATGGGGAGGAGACATTATTAATTTTTTTTTGTTTCCTTCACAATATATCATTTTTTAAACATTTGCTCTGAACACTTGCACATCTGAGTGGTTCTGCTGACTCCATTATTATGTGGGAGCAAAAAGGCTTGCAGAAAGCTAGTCCTCTGTGAATAGTGAAAAATGCTTAAAAGTACATTATAACCCCTAGTCATTAGACTCAAATTTCCAAATGAGCCAGACTGAAATCTAATGTTGTGAGCTCCCAGATTTCTGCATCTAACTGTGATAATTTTAACTGACATTTCTGCAATGACATCTTGCACATTCAAATACTTTATATAGCCCACCATTGTAGTATTGCTTTTTCATACTTTTTCTCAATTCAAGCAGGGGAGGAAAAAAAAAAAAAATTTATTTATTTATTTATTTAATGTTTCCCAGCACTCCTTTGCTACTTCTTTATGTATCAAACCACCACTAAAAATAGTGGAAAAAGGTTATAACAGTCGAAGGTAATGAAAGTCCTCATGGGAATGTAGCTATTGGTTTTTTACAAAGCTGTCAAAAAAGTATTGACAATTGCAAGATTTCAGTATTAATATCAAAGCTTAAATAATTTTGTACTTTTTATTGTAACTCAAACACCTTTCGGATTTACATGTCTACAAAAAAGGGGGAATCTCTAAAATGCGTTATGCGTGACAATATATAATCCTGTACTTTCACATAAAATTGCTTAATATATATATTTTTAGAAAAAGAAATGCATCTCATTCTCCAGGGTTTAAGGCTAGTAGGAAAACTGTCAAACAGTGAACTGCTAAGTCTGATGAGGACTGCATTCTTTGAACATTAAATCTGCCACTGGGTTTTTACATACTGGTTTGCTTTAATCATTCTTAGCAACAATGCCTTGGATTGCTTAACATGATTTTAATTTATAATAGTATTAACACAGCAGTTTGTTGCATTGTCACTTTTGGGAACCATGAAATGAAACATGTGAGTTACTGGATTTGTCTGTAGGCACATGGGAAAATTTTGTCATCACAAAAAACATTCTCTTGGGACTGAACAGTTCAGACTTGGATTTTTTTAACTAGAACAGGATAGACACTAAATATTTCAGTAAAAGTCTGGTTTGTATTGGAGTTTCTCTTGGAAGAAGAGCTTTGAGAGGGTAAATTTGAATTTAAGTTTTATATTTGTTGTCCGTATTGATACAGAACAGTGAGCATTGGGATCCCATTGACAAACCTGTGTCCTCATATCAATCATTTTATCAGCAATATTTTTTTTTTTCTTATTTCTCAACCTGTGGAAATAGACTGCAGAATAAATCAGGGAAGTGCCCTAACTACATCATGAATATTGTGTGTAACTACAAATCTGTCTACAGTATTTCCTGCAACATAAGGCCTTTCTGATATAAGGGTGATTTTTATAATTTTTTTTTTTTTTTTTCCCATTTGTCTAACACTTCTTTTAGTTCCTGTACGCTTCTGATACCCACTGTACTGTGTGAGCAGATGCTTCCCTGACTGTTGGGACCTGACATTGGGTAATTTTTTTTTTGATGTTTACTGTTTCTTACATCACAGGAAAGAATGAATAGTCATTTCCAACATGCTATGACCATGAGTAGCACAACTAAACTGTATGATGTGCAGATGCAAAAAAGAACCTAAAGGACAACTGCTAGATTCAAAAGCAACTAGCAATGAACATAAGCAACCTCACCCAGAAATATTGTCTGTTCATTTTCTAGAAGCAACAAGCTATTTTAAATCTTGTGACATTGTTCATGACCTCCACTTCCATATTCCTTTACTCTGTCAGTGCATTTACTTTTCAGAAAAAGTCTGTTCCTCTCCAGCATCATCACTCTGAATTCTGTGCCACAAAATTGCCTGAATAGCTGGAACTCTTGGATCATCTGCACACTGAGGAGGAGGTAAAAGGAAAGATCTATAAAACAAATGAAATTTGTTTTAAGGTGAGTAGCAGAGAATAAGCAGGTGGATGTTTTGGCAGTGGCATCTGGCTGTAGTCACGAATATGGGCTAGATATTCTGCTCACAAAGACTCATGCCAGCTGGGTCAGCACGGAAGGCATATCACTAATTTCTATGAATATACACTCAGAACAATTTCCAGATTGTCCAGCCTGGCAAAGTATGAGCACTCAGTGATGCTGAGTAATGTTCATTCATAGCAAATCCCCTACCATTTTCATCCCTGCGGGAATTGTTCCCCTCGTCACTGTCAGTGCAGGGAGATACAGACAGGAGGGAGAGTCCTGAGACTTTTGTGTGCCGGATAATGGCTGTGCTCTTCCGCAGCCTAGTGTGTGTCACAGGTTATCTGTGACAAACCTCTATGTATGCTGCAATATCTAAACAGCAGCATTGCCTTTCCCCGGAAATGTTCAATATGTACCTCTCAATAGGGTCAATGTTTCTTCACAGGTTTTCCAATCTGTTTATTAATCTTTGCTCAGGTTACTTTGAAAACAGTAGTGTTTCTGACAGAAAAATACCATGTCATTATGAAACTTGAAAATATGTCAGTTTGCTGTGAGAAACAAAATGTTTTAGACTGGCATTCTAGCCAATTTGATTGCTAATCTATTTAGGCTCTTGTTAAGTACTAAGAACTTCACATCGTTCCTTCCAGTACAAATGAAACTCTCTCCTTCTGTAGCAAAGGATTCAGTGTCAATCCTTTGTGGTAAATAAAAAATGTGACTGCTTATTGATGCTTACTTGCTACCTAATCTGTTAGGACACTTATTCAGTATCCTTACTGAATATCCTATACTTAAGGAGTTAGGATAATTAGTACCTAAAGTACAGGTAGTTATGTTTCCAAACTGGAAAACTTTGGATAAAATCAAGGCAAAGTTAATTGTCTCTCAGAATGAGATTCGACTCATGGACTAAACCTAAATTTAGACATCTACATGTAGATGCCTACCTGTGAAACTATGTGCCAAGGTTGCCACTGTAGCTGCACGTGTAGATGTATACTAAGGCACCTCAGATAGCACTAAATTCCTACATTTAAGCAATTGTATTGAATCCAGAGTAGAAAAAATATTTCAGATTAACCTAGACTGCAGTCCTATATTTAATTTTACAAAACTATTAATTATGAAAGTTGTCAGTTCAAATGAGAAAGATTAGCAAATTTAGAAGGAAGCACAACACACACACACACAATTATAGCTTGTTTACAGGATGTCACACAGTTTAAAAGAACATGTTAGGAAACAAGCATTGTGTCCTATTATTTTGATACTTCTTTTAGCATCTGAAAATACAAGTGTGCCAACATGATGGTGCACTGGGACATAGCAACTCTCAGAGAATTTTAAGAACATTGAATAAAAGCACTGGGTTGAGTAAGTGAAAACATGCTCTCTAATTACTGCTTTGATAGTTTGTTTTATAGTACTGCCAGACAATATGTTATTTATAGACTTCAAACATTTTGAGTGAAAAAAGTTAACTAAGATACGTTCCTTTCATAAAAAGGAATCAAAAGGTCAAAATCAAAGGTTGATGATCAGAGGGCTGGAGCACCTCTCTTATGAAGACAAGCCGAGAGAGTTAGGGTTGTTCAGCCTGGAGAAGAGAAGGCTCTGGGGAGACCTTGCTGCAGTCTTCCAGTACCTAAAGGGGCCTACAAGAAAGCTGGAGAGGGACTGTTTACAAGGGCATGGAGTGACAGGACAAGGGGGAATGGGTTTAAACTGAAAGAGGGTAGATTTAGATTAGATGTTAGGAAAAAATTCTTTGTGATGAGGGTGGTGAGGCACTGGCACAGGTTGCCCAGAGAAGCTGTGGATGCTCCTTCCCCAGTAGTGTTCAAGGCCAGGTTGGATGGGGCTTTGGGCAACCTGCTCTAGTGGAGGGTGTCCCTGCCCATGGCAGGGGGGTTGGAACTAGATGATCTTTGAGGTGCCTTCCAAGCCAAACCATTCTATGATTCCATGAAAAAGGTCCATCTACCTTTGCACAGCAGAGGTCGTTGTTTGTAGATGTATGATACTGGAAAGGCAGTGGGCTCTGGACACATATAATCTTCCCATGAAGGTTTTCAGACTGTAGTAATCATACTTACTGACTTAGATAAGACATTTCTTATTTAAGAAATGTCTTAAATGATTATGGCATTATATTGGGTCAGAGTTTGGAAAAGAAACTGCATGTTCAGTGTTTCTTCACCTATGTGATTTAGATGTAGGCTACAGAAGGGGTCCTAGACTGAAGCAGGTGAACATAAAAGGCAGTTCAGGCTAGCTGGCAATGGTGAGTAAGCCAGCTCTTTCTGGGTTAGCACACCTTGGGGCCTTGGACTGAAGATGTTGCTTTTGGAAATGCAGCAGAAATGGGCAGTGTTTGCCTAGTGTCACCGTCTGAGTTGCACCTGGTGCCATCCACTCACAGCATGCTCCCATGCTGCAGCAAGACTTCTGCATTTAACAACTTTATCTGCATTCTTCCTTTATCTGATGTAAGGAGACATTTTTTACATGACAAAGCTGTTAATTAGTTCTTGACAAGGTTAATAGGGATTTGTTTCGACATAATTAGAGCTAATTCCATTACTCCTGAGGCTAAGGTTGGGCTGAAGAGCCCAGATGCTGATGAGTTTTGTAGGTAAACATAGATTCAAAAGTAGTCTGTAAGCAAACCAGTTTTAGGAAGGTTTAATAGACATATACATGCAAAAGCGGTGTGCACAAAGCGTGTTTTACAACAATGCATTGTGTGAAGGAAAAACAACTTTTCATGGGGTATAATGGAGTACAATATAGTGACTAGTTATTTCTCACAGCCTTCTATATTTCTAAGCTAAATCCCCGTCTTTATACATTTGCATATTTGGTGTTATTAAGAAAGCAAGTTAACTTTTCTGTGGAACTCCTAAAATAAACACTTTGCTAAGGCTAAAACTTTGCCTTTGAATCCCTATGTAAAATTGTCATTTGCTTGACTAGGCTGTTTGAATTATTAGAACCTGACAGGAGGTATTTCTAAGTAAGTCAGAGGAATAACTATCTAACTATCCATAGACTTTAAAATATGAAAATAATTGTTTAGACTCTTCCAATTATTTTCGTCAAGTTCCACAAGAATAAGTGCAAGGAAGAACTTCATTTAGCACTTCTCTGACACATTGCCTCTTCACTGGAGGAAATGGGGACTTCAGACTCACAGAATCATAGAATCATAAAATCATAGAATGGTTTGACTTGGTAGGAACCTTAAAGATCACCTAGTTCCAGCCCCCCTACAATGGACAGGGACAACTTTCACTAGATCAGGTTGCCCAAAGCCCCATCCAACCTGGCCTTCAACACTTCCAGGGATGGGACACCCACAACTTCTCTGGGCAACCTGTGCCAGTGCCTCACCACCCTCATCATAAAAAAATTCTTTCTTATATCCAGTTAAAAAATATCCTCTTTCAGTTTAAAACTATTACCTCTTGTCTTGTCTCTACAGGTCCTAGGAAAAATTCTTTCTTATGATCTCCCTTTATATATGGAAAGGCCGCAGTAAGGTGTCCAGGGAGCCTTCTCTTCTCCAGGCTGAACAACCCCAACTCTCTCAGCCTTTCCCCAGAGGAGAGGTGTTCCAGCCCTCTGATTATTTCTGTGGTCCTCCTCTAGACCTATTCCAACAGCTCCATGTCTTTCTTGTACTGGGGACTCCAGAGCTGGATGCGGTACCCCAGATGGGGTCTCATGAGAAAAGTATAAATGAGATGCAAATTAAATACAGAGAAATCACGGACTCAGTATACACTTGCTGGATTAAATTTATATGACTCAAAAATATATACTGACAACAATAACCACTGTCTAAGTTTTGATATGGTAAAAAATGACTTCACTAAGGGCAAATCATGCCTAACAAATTCGGTTACAGCGTTGGTGGATAAGGGAAGAGCAACTGATGTCATCTACCTGAACTTGTGCAAAGCATTTAAAGCTGTCCCACACAACATCCTCATCTCTAAATTGGAGAGACATGATTTTGACAGATGGACCACTCGGTGGACAAAGAATTGGCTGGATAGTCACACTCAAATAGTTGCAGTCAACAGCTTGATGTTCAAGTAGAGACCAATGATGACTGGCGTTCCTCAGGGATCAGTACTGGGACCGGCACTGTTTTACAGCTTTGTCAGCGACATGGACAGTGGGATCAAGTGGACCCTCAGCAAGTTTGAGGATGACACCAAGCTGCGTGGTGTGGTTGACACGCTGGAGGGAAGGGATGCCATCCAGAGGGACCTTGGCAGGCTGGAGAGGTGGACCCGTGCGAACCTCATGAAGTTCAACCAGGCCAAGCGCAAGGTCCTGCACGTGGGTTGGGGCAATCCCAAGCACAACTACAGGCTGGGCAGAGAATAGATTAAGAACAACCCTCAGAAAAAGGACTTGGGGGTGCTGGTGGATGAGAAGCTCAACATGAGACAGCAGTGCGCGCTTGCAGTCCAGAAAGCCAACCATGTCCTGGGCTGGATCAAAAGAAATGTGACCAGCAGGTCGAGGGAGGTGGTCCTGCCCCTCTACTCCATTCTTGTGAGACCCCACCTGGAGTACCGCGTACAGCTCTGGGGTCCCCAGTACAAGAAAGACATGGAGCTGTTGAAGTGAGTGCAGAGGAGGGCCATGAAGATGATCACAGGGCTGGAGCACCTCTCCTATGAAGACAAGCTGAGAGAGTTGGGGTTGTTCAGCCTGGAGAAGAGAAGGCTCCCTGGACACCTTACTGCGGCCTTTCCATATATAAAGGGAGATCGTAAGAAAGACTTTTTACTAGGACCTGTAGAGACAAGACAGTACCTAGAGGGCCTACAAGAAAGCTGGAGAGGGACTGTTTACAAGGGCATGGAGTGACAGGACAAGGGGTAATGGTTTTAAGCTGAAAGAGGGGAGATTCAGATTAGATATTAGGAAGAAATTCTTTATGATGAGGGTGGTGAGGCACTGGCACAGGTTGCCCAGAGAAGTTGTGGATGCACCCTCCCTGGGAGCCAAGGTTGGATGGGGCTTTGGGCAACCTGGTCTAGTGAAGGGTGTCCCTGCCCATGGTAGGGGGCTTGGAACTAGATGGGCTTTAAGGTCCCTTCCAATCCAGACCATTCTATGATTCTATGAAAAATGTGTCTGTAAAATTCTATATCAAAAGAGTATGTCATTAGGTATCTGGTCCAAACTTCATTGACTTCAAGAGAAATAAACATCACTGAAATTTTTTATTGATCTGAGAAGAGTGAGGTTTGGATTTAGACAACTGATGCTTTCCAAATCTAACATATTCCTTTGTTATGAAGTAGAAACAAGTTTTTGAATTTTTAAAAGTATCTCTGTCTGAAATGCATTTGAGAAGTGCACATTCTAGATCAATTTCTAAAGCTAACCAGCTTGCAAAAACACTATTTATGTGTCTATTCCATGATCTCTGCTTACTTGCTTATAGTCTCTGATAGACCATCTACTTCAAAATGGCTGCAAAAATGCTTTATATCTCTGAGGTATTACCAGAAAAATCAATTTTATTCCTGAGACATAATTACCACTCGTGTAGTTACTTAAAAGCTATTTTGTATTAGACACTCAAAAGGTATAGGATTTATTGAATGTAATGTCAAAAAGGATACAGTCGTACTAGAAAAAGTGCAGAGAGGGACAGCTGAAGATCATTGATTTCTGTATGAGAAGTGTCTGAAAGGATAGTCTATTTGTCATGTAAAACAGAAAACTAAAGGGAAGATTATGACCGAGTTCTGCAAAACCATAAGTAGTATGGGAAAAGGTGAAGAAGGAGTGACTGCTGACAAGTTATCATGATACCTGAGCTTTAGGGCATCAAATACTTGAGCAAGATACATGTTCAAACAATGAAAGGGAGGTGACATATAATTAAACAATGGAACTCATTAAATGTTGCAATCAGTTAAAAAAACACAACTGACCAATTCATTGAAAGAATGGATGATGGAAGGTTTTCTCTCATAAATACACCACATCAAGCTTGAGGAGGCCATTTTAGCTGCGAATTAGGTCTTTGGCATGGGGTCTTCAAGAGTATTCTTGCATAAATGTACCACCTGCTTGCCTGTTGTCCTGTGACTGCCAACTGTTGGAGGCCAGATACTGATACAGATGGGCCTTTGTTCTGTTCCAGGACTGTTGTTCTTAGGTTCTGGGAAGATTATTATTTTTTTTAAACAGACATGGTATTCAATGTATTAAATCATAAGAAGCCTTCTTATTCAGATAAGGTATGAAAGGTGGAACTTAAGCAGGACAAAAGTCAAAGGAAGACTTGAAATTCTGACTCCCTGGAGCCTGTGAATTAAGTAAAACAAAGTTAGCCTGGATGTGGGCTTTTTGGTAGACCAGACATGTCCTTGGGAGCCAGCCTGAACAGATGGCCACTAAGCACTGATGCCAGCAGAGAAAGCTAACCATTTAGAAAAGTTTCCTCCTGTCTTTCTTCCCAAGCTTGCTAGCATGGTGTTTAGAGTTGAAGGGAGTAGGCCTTCTGAAAAGTCCCATTTTTGCATCCCTGGAACAAATAACTTTCCCTGACCACTTAACTATAATAGCTTATGGGTTCAGTGGTCCAATATGAACCACCTCATCTTGAGCTTTAATCTCAACGCTAGAACAGTGCATTTGGCTTAGAAGGCAAGAACAAAAGAGTCTTAAGAGTGCGGAGCTATGAAGTAACCACATGTAATATTTCTGAAGTAGAGCACATTTGTAAAGCTTCAAACTGATCTCTTGCTAAAAAGAGAGCACATTCTTGTAGAGATGGTATTCCCCTTAACTTGAGTACAACTGACCCAGTCTTGACCTTATCCAACTGTATAGAGAGTTTTCTATGTGATAAATATGACTTAATTTTAGATGTCAAACATTTCCCCTTTATTTTACTCAAGCGTTTTTCTTAACCACATGTATGAAACAAAATTTTCAAAACTTTATGCCAAAATTCTGAGAGGAGGTCCTTTTATCATTAAATGGTTATAAGGAAGCACGTAACGAGATTGAAAAAGTGTGTGCCAGGACAGTTCCTATGTTACTTGAAACAAAAAAACCTTGCCTGAAGTTAGTATTCACAGCTACAAAGAGATGACAGGTGATCTCAGAAGGCACTTTCAGCTTCTAAATGCTGCATTAAGAATCCCTAGCCATCATTTAGGTGCCACTAACATTCATTAAATTCCTACCTAACCCTGTAGGTACCTTAAGTGCCTATTTTAACAGATTAAGGAGTTAGTCACAGAATTTTAGCATCATGATGCGTTTTCTGTTCTTAATGGATAGCAAGTAGCTCCTACAGGCTGATTCCAAGTTGTTGTATTAGGCTTCTGCTCTGAAATGCCCTGCAGGGCAGATCCTTTTTTCTCAGTAGGGAATGAAAAGGGAACAGTGGACATTAGTCTCCCTCACGTTATCCTTTGTGATTTTCCACATAATTTCCCATGTGACATCTAAACTGAGACACTCCAGAGCAGAAGAAGGTTCCAGATCTGAGTGTAAATCTTAGCCTGTCCTAACTCCACATGAAAGTGGGATTTAAGCACACCCCAGACATCTCCCAAATCTTGTTTACTGGGGAAAGATAACTGAGGCACAGGCTGGATGTCATCTACAGTGAACTTTTAAGAGGTCTTTGTTTTGAAACACTGCAGGGGCTTCTGTGGGGCTGAGCTAAAGGTCAGTTTAGGAGCAGCCCAGGACATTTGAATTTCTGTGGCAGGAAATTTCTATTTTGAGGATGTCCAGGAGCAAGGCACTAAACTCATGCCTTCATCCTCCTGCATGACTTCATCCTCTTGTCTTGCCTAGCCCACCTGCATGACCTGACCCAATAGACCTGCTGACAGCATGTTTAGCTCCGAAACGGAGAGCAATAAATACATTGCTGGTACCCTCCTGCACACTCAGTACATTCTAAGTTGTAGATTTCCTTCTTCTGCCTGCGATTAAAACTCATTTAGCATGAAATACTCGACTATTCATTTGAGCAGCACAGTTCTGTTAGTGTCTGTTAGAATGGGCTGTAAGGCTGATTAAATCATGGAGAGATGTGTGCTCAAAGATTTTCTTAAAGAAAGTTTGTTATCTAAATCAAACTGAAAGATTTCTTTTCAAAATTTCCTGCAAGCTGGAAGCATGGAGAAAGTTGTTCTGAAATTATTTTAAACAAAATCTAAGATCTTGGTTTTGGTTTTGTTTTTATTTTGTTTGTTTGTCTTCAGAAAAGGGAGAGTTTACTGAAATTTTGAAACTGCTCTTTGAGATTAGAAGGGGCAAAACTAGCAGCCATGTCTCCCTTTCCTCAGCACTTCCCAAATGCCAGAGCTATTCCCCCCACCCTCAAACCACTCCCAAACCCTTTCCCCTTCCTCACAGGAATGATCCAATCCCAAACTTGTTTTTTCCAGAGTGGGTCTTCCTTCCTTCCTTCCATGGTCCTTGCCATGAGACATAGGCTTTCTCTTTCTGCTGGAATGGGGCGCTCCAGCCAGCAAGGTGGGCTGGCCCTGCTTCGCCCCACCAGCTGAGTGGACAGGGTGCTCAGCAGTGAGCTGGCTATTGCTCAGCAGAGAGCGGGGAGGCTGAACAAGGAATTTTAATAATGAAATTTATTGGACTAAACATGCTGTTTGATGATCTTGAACTGTTAATAAACTGTGTGATGTGCAGAAGTGAACTGGATGACTTCTCTGGGTCCTTTTCTCTCCTATTTTCAAATATAATCATCCAGAGACAACTCAACATCTGCTGTTACCAAGTGCAAACCTGATGGTAAGAGAACTGAGCAGCATTCAATATGGGCTCCAGAGAAGTTAGGGAAATGACAAACCTAGTTTGCTTTTAAAATGAAAAAAATGTACTTAGCTATTTTACAGAACAAGCAAAACTAATCCAAGAAATCACCTAGCACAACATTGCACAGGGCATTTCATTCTCTGCCTTGGCAGAAGACAATGGTGGAGATGACTTGCATATGAAAGCTATTCATCATAACTAGAAATGGTTATAAAAATGGTGTCAGCACATTTTAATCTTAAAAGGCTATTTTAGCACAACTGATCTATTTCAATCCAACATGTTGCACTGTTTCCAAAAGGAGATGCTTTGATCTAGAGAAAAAAATATTTCATTTATCACTACACTAAAAAATGTCCTTAGTAAACTGCTATGATTTTTTCATCTTACATATTTATTTTGGCATGGCATTTCACACAATTTTGTAACTAACACATACGTAATCACATAAAAAGTAATAATAAAAATGAAAATAATCTCGGAAAAATATTCAAGGCCTTTTGAAGTTCTGTTCAGGTCTAGCAACGCCTTTTAATGCACTTACTGCACATTACCTTCATAACTATATGTATATACAGAAAGATATATAGCTATCCTTATAATGGTAGACAAGTCTTCTACTACTGACTTTCCACCTCTTCCAGCTCTTCCCTGAAACTTAAAAACTCAAACTGAATTTATCTTCTATCAGGTTTCAGTCCTAAAAAAAAAAAAAAAGAAAATCCTGAAAAGGTTTATTCCACAGGGGATCAACTCCCATATTTATAGTGATTTAAACTATATCTTTTATAATTTTGTATATACAAAACTTCCTGTCACTATTTACTCAGTTTCCCAAGGTTTGAATAGTTTGCCTTGTCTTTTATCCCATCATCTTGCTATGGTTTACTTAAATTTAGCTGATATACTCAGTAACTTATGCCCCAGAGTAAAATCCCTTCACAGATTTCTTTTCATATCGAGGAATTAGATGGTTTTTATGTGCATAAATTTAAGATATTCAAGAATCATCTTTCTTACAGGCTCAGACTGAGAAACACAGAGTCTTTTTTTTTCTCTTTCAAGGTAAAAAATAAACTTATCTCTTATTAGCAGCGAGCCAAAAACTTGTCCTGGTCTCATTGTGCTCACACATAATGAATTTTTAAGGTTTTCAATAGTAATCTTAACGAACAAGTTAGGGAATTAGTTGGCTGTATAAGTGACTGTGATCAGGTCACTTAAAGGGTAAGACAATCTGAAAATTAGTGAGGCACTGGGGAAGGCTATTTAGAACATTTCAAAATGTATATGTTGAGATATTCAGGAAACCGGTTTAACTCCATCTTTTGCTACAGAGAGAAGTTCTCCCACTGCCTGAAAAATGACAAACCATCCATATATAATTTAATTTGTTTTAGTATAATTTTACACATTATTTTATTTTGGAATAAAAGACATAAGTTTGCAGGGCTTCTCAGCAAGTCTCTATTGGAATTTCTGTATTTTGGTAACGTACAGCCATGCAGAGTTTCTTTTGCCTTTTAAATAATGGAGACTGACAGTGGATTGGAAAAATATATACCTATGAATCGTGCTTGGTGCAATTCCTTTAGTTAAGTAGGCAAGTGGCGTAGCAGAGTGGCAGCTGATAACATCTGGCTGTGATGACAATAATATGCACAGTGTGTATGTATGTTTTTCCCTTTCATGGTTGCTGAGTCCACAGATGACAACCTACTGCTGCTATCCATGACTGGAACTAAACTATGGGTTCAGCCAGTGGAGACCTCATTCAAAAGTCAATTTTCAGACTGAGAGCTTTTATTTTTCATGATCAAACCAAAATAAGAATCCTCAGGCTACATTTATTTTAATATTTTTTCCTGGTTTTAATTTTTATACATGCTATGTTATAGAATCCTAGAATCATGGAATCGTGGAATCATAGAATCATAGAATGGTTTGGGTTGGAAGGGACCTTAAAGCCCATCTAGTTCCAACCCCCCCTACCATGGGCAGGGACACCCTCCACTAGACCACGTTGCCCAAAGCCCCATCCAACCTGGCCTTGAACACTTCCAGGGATGGGGCATCCACAGCTTCTCTGGGCAACCTGTGCCAGTGCCTCACCACCCTCACAGTAAAGAATTTCTTTCTATTATCTAATCTAAATCTACCCTCTTTTGGCTTAAAACCATTCCCTCTTGTCCTGTCACTCCCTGCCCTTGTAAACAGTCTCTCTTCAGCTTTCTTGTAGGCCCCAACAGGTACTGGAAGGCTGCTATAACTTCTGCCCTGAGCCTTCTCCTCCCCAGGCAGAACAACCCCAACTCTCTCAACCTGTCTTCATAGGAGAGGTGCTCCAGCCCTTCGATCATCTTCATGGCCCTCCTCTGGACTCACTCCAACAGCTCCATGTCCTTCTTATGTTGGGGGCCCCATTGCTGAATGCAATACTCCAGGGGGGTCTCACAAGAGTGGAGTAGAGGGGCAGGATCACCTCCCTCGACCTGCTGGTCACGCTTCTTGTGATGCAGCCCAGGACATGGTTGGCTTTCTGGGCTGCAAGCGCACACTGCCGGCTCATGTTGAGCTTCTCATCAATCAATACCCCCAAGTCCTTCTCCTCAGGGCTGCTTTCAATCCATTCTCTGCCCAGCCTATAGCTGTGCTTGGGATTGCCCCAACCCACGTGCAGGACCTTGCACTTGGCCTGGTTGAACTTCATGTGGTTTGCAAAGGCCCACCTCTCAAGCCTGTCAAGGTCCTTCTTGGTATCCCTTGCCTCCAGCGTGTCGACTGTACAGGGCAGAGGGTTAAGTGTCATAAATTACATAAGAAAACTTTTGTGTGTTACATGGTTTTATTCTCGTTAGTGGTATCCTTTTATGTTCCAGTCATCTACAGCAGAAATTCTGTCTTGTACACATGTGAGTGTGTGATCATAGAAAAATAAAATTACAAAAGGCAAAACTGAGATAAGAGTTTGGGTTTGTCTGAAAAACAGAAGCAAAATAAAGCAAAGATAGGATCAAACTAGTACCGAACAAAAAAAATTTATGGCTGTGAACACTTAAGAAATACTTTTATATGAACAAGAAATACATTGTAAACACAGCTGATATTTCACAATTGATTCTCTCTGCACACAGCTTGAAGAGGATGGTGTAGAATGAAGATGGTTCAAATTCCAATTCATTAATGAGGCTGAAAAGTCAAAGGCTGAAATCATCCCAAGGAAGTTAAAGTTCATCAAGGTAAAAATGCTTCTAAGTTTGTGTTTTCATTTGTTCTGACAAACAACCAAAACACCCCCCACCAAAACCCCTCTCACAGCAAAATGTTGAACTTTTAAGGCATTTTAGGGCTTTCACTTCATATGTCAAGGGAGGGTCTGCCTACAGATAACACAAATTAACCATTCCATATTGAAACTGATCTCTTTTAAGTTATGGCTGGTAACATAGAAGATTAACATGTTTAATATACTTTAGGTCTAACCCACCCTTGCAATGGAAAATGAGCAATTTATATTTTTTTTTTTAAATAAATCATTTCACCACTTGATTTTTTTTGAGAAAACACAGTGCATTACTTGGCGTAAATGATAGGATATTGTGCAATACACAACACAGTTCATACTGTCAGTCCGTTCCAGTGTTTCAGCATAGCTTCACCGAGGTCAGTGCTGCTGCAACGAATTACATCAGCCAAGGATCTGCTATTGAACTGAGCTGCAGATTTAGTGTGTTACATACAGGGACCAAAAAAATGCCCAATCCATAACGAAAAAGTAAGAACACAGGCTTGAGTCCCTAGTCAAAAAAAACCCTGCAACCAACAAATTTTATAGTTGTTGTTGATTTCAATGGCTCATAATTGACTTGTCATTAAGCCATACTAGAAGGTTTTTTGAGGGTATTTTGCTTCTATATAGCCAATACAGAAGATAACATATCTGAAGGGTCATGGAAGGGGCAAAGTGACATAATGAAACACAGAAATAGAGAAATCAGCAGAGCTACCTGACAAACCAGCAACACAACAAAAAATTCCCAGAAGTCTATTGTTCATGTTGTCAGAAATTTTGACATGAAAAAAAAAAAATTCCTTCTATTTTTAAAATGAAAAAAATATGTTTGTTTTAATCAAATCTAAGAATCTAAAGCACCTAAGTAAAATCCCTTTTTCTGGTTCCAGTAATGTAAAAAGAACACAACTGTTCAAAGCAATAACAAACCTTTTCTTCATCCTGGCTCCAGCAGATGCAACTTTTTCCATGTTTCAGAGGAAGATACAAGAATTCCTGTAAAGGACACATGCAAAATTATCTACTGGAAGGGAAGCTCTGCTTAGAAATATATATGCCATTTTTGAATGGTGCCCTCACTGAAAAATGGTAGACCTAAACCTTAAGTCTATTTTCACATATCATCCTTCAAAACATACATCAGACCATGAATGAAAAATGTTAGTGCCATGTGGAGTATCAGTTAAGAAAAATACATGAGGTTTTTATATTACAGTTTCCTTCACAAATTGGTGAGTTTATGTCTGCCAGAAGATTATCTGCTCTTTGGAGGATGTATGTAATATGACAGTTGTAAATTCTATCACATTTTTCTTCTTGAGTGTTCACGGACAGGATGCTGCTCTTTAAAGAAATACTGTGAAACTAAAATTTTGAGGTCAGTGAGTCTCGCTGGCTAAAACTGAGTGGATTTTCTATATTTAATTAAGTGGTTGATCCTGAGAATAATCATCTGCTGTTTCCACTAACCTGAAGATGTGACTACTCAAGACTTTTAGAGTCACTCCCTAAAAGTTGAGATTAGCTGTTGAAGAATCCATCCTGTGACTGATGGGACCTCAGATTCAGCCCACCACAAGTCTTCCTCTCCCTTGTTTTGCAGGGGAATAGTGAAATTTGGCTGGTTCTGGGTATTTTCCCTGGAGGTTTCTATCTTGCCTTAATTACTTTGCAGACTTCTAACCTACCCATGTTCTCCGTCAGACTGCACAGGAATAACAGTGACATTCTTGGGCTATGGTGCTTCCTGTTTAAAAAAAATCTTGAAGGCCCTTATCCCTCTGCTGCAGCGGTATCTATGGTGAAAGAGTGCTATGCAGAGGTCTTGATACAAGGCAAATTTCTGCAGCAGCCTTGAAAGAGGGTCATAGTCCAGTGACTGCAAGGCAGAAATTCCCACCTTCATCTCTGTTCAGCTGAGTGGTACACATGCTCCTTCCCACAACCATGCCTTCCAGTTAGTCCTTCTAGGTTTGGCTTCGGTGTTAGTGTATCTCCAGTTTACCTCCTTTTTGCAACGGTGTGTTCTTCTACACATCCTTCTTCCTCACCTTCAGTAGTATTTGACACTTTACCCATTGCAGCCCTTGGTGTGAGGTACGTCATTAAGAAATAAAATTCAGAAAAAAACGTGTCCTAGACAGAAAAACTACAGAGTGCTAAAGATTGAATCTCTGTAATTGTTCTGTTTTTCTGGTGTTTGCCATGGATTAGGATGAAAATCTGGCTCACTTGATTGCCTCTAGAAAAGAGAAAAATATAAAATTCTGTTCCCAGGCGGATCTTCTTTGGTTGTTTTTGTGTGTGTTTGGGTTTTGCATTGAAAAATTATTATTATGACTTCTGCTAATTCTTTTTCTGTGTAGCGTTTGAAAAACCCCTTGTTGTCCTATGCCAGAAATAAGCCTGACGTGCATGAGCTGCTTCTCTTGATGTACGCAACTAGATTTGTATGGCCATGCATGAAAGGAGTGATAGTAATGAGCATTGTCCATTACAAAAATACTAATTTGATGCATGGTTTGTGTTTTGCCTCGTCAGTGGTGTGGCATCACAAAACCAGACTTAGATTTTTTCAGTGAACTCCAGGCTAACTCTTTTGAAAAAGGAAGAATGTACGTCTGTATAAGCATCCAAAGATATTCCATAAAGCCCTGAGCACAGAACCCGTTTCTGCCACAACCACCACAAAACCTGGGAGTAAGTTGCTTCAGATCACTCCAAAAACCACTTAGATGCTTGCCAAGTCTGTTTTCCTTTATAGTTTAATTCTAGATTCAATAAACACAAAGAAAAGGCCGTCAAACGAACAGAGGCTATGTAATTTACAATTAGAACATGTAACTGGTGTTTCATGAAAATATGGATACAGTTATGTCTCTGGGCTGAATTGAAAGAACCACAAGTTTTGACAACTTGCACCTGCAATATAACTTTGCTGGATTTTTAGAAAAGTAAAATACTACATTACATGTAAACGAAGTGCATATTCCTTAGCTATGGTCCTCTTTTGAAACCTAGCTCCTGAATCATGTTGCCAAAAGAAACAGCTTTTGTGCTTTCAGACAGCCAACATCTTATAAAACCAGGCAGATGAATGATGTTATGTGTAAGGGATGAATAAAAATATCAAAGATCTGAAGTTCCAAACAGGGTCTGCAGGCCAAGAAAACTGTATTAAAATTCACCCCATAGAAAATAAAAGCAAATAACATTGGGACCAACCTGAGCATTTAGTCCTGCTCCAGAAGCTAAAGGCGTGTGAATGTTCCTGAGGCAGAATGATCCTTCATTTTGCAGTCAAATTTCCTAAGATTTTTGAGGTTCATTGCTACAGTGGGTTTGTTCATTGACAGTAAATTTATGATCTTACGGTTTATGAAAGTTTTACATTGAATGAGTATCTTTATTGCTATTTGAGACTGACAGCATTCAGAGCCAGGCTCTTAAATTCTGGCTTTTGAATTTGAGGGGAGCTTTTTACCTTCGATGGCAGAAGACTGGGATTTAATTGGCAGATTAAAGCCAGAAGAAAGATTTTGATAACTCAGACCACTTTCATAATTTAAATTATAGAAATGTAAGCAAAAAAAAAAAAAAAAAAGCTTGACACCTAATAATTCAACTGCATGAATGTAATTCCTTAGTGATCTCTAGCGTTATATCAGTGTACAACTCAGATAAAAAATAAATATTCCCTAAATTATGCAAATGAAGGAATTGAACCAACATTAATAAGCAAAGGCACACATTGCTTTTAAAATTTCTCATGCCAGTAAAATATGCAGGTGAAAATTTCTTCTTTGTTCTTCAAAGCAGTTGCCAGTTCAGTCTGCTTTCACTTATATGTATATAAAACATAAATATTGATACCATAACTAAAGACTTCAGGGTCCACCTGATTTTAATCAGAAACTAGCAACTGACCACCAAAAATAACAAGCATGGCAGTGTACATAAAAAGGTCACCTGCAGGTTAGTTATGGGTGAGAGTCATCTCACCTGATTTTACATATCTGAAGATTAAGGTTCTGACAATGAACTAGTCATTACAGGTTGCCTTTGTTGGGTTCCTCCAAAGACGAAGTCATCTGACCTTTCTAGAACAGGATCACATATTCTTTGGAGGTGCCTGTTTCCCTTCTTGGACTAATTGGTAGTCTCAGACGACTGGATCATAATTAATGACTTACTTTTTTGCTTACACTTGCATGGTTGAGCTTTCTGTATGACCAAGGAGTATCCCAAAGAGAGAAAAATGACGTCACAAACTGAATAAGAGGAAGTGAGGAAACAAAAGCGTACTTTCACCAGTATTTTTTTAAAATGCCTTATTTAATGAGAATATTTCTCCTGTATTTTATTTTTTAGTGTCATCTAGAAAAGAGCTGCTCTACTACAGAGTGATTCTGGCAGTAATCTTTGCTGTTACGATATACATCCTGGAAGAATGTAAGAAGCTGGATCAGTCTTTGTCCCTCAGTCACATAAGTTACAGCTTGGATATATATTTGAGCTCTTTATGACCTTGCAGATGTTTTTATTGTGAACCATCACTTCATTTGTTCCTCTTGTTCTTTTTTATTTGTGTTTTATTATTTTCTATTGAAGCCCAGATTTTTAATCATGCTTTTTTTTTTTTTTTTCTTTCTCAACAAATAGCTTCACAAAGAGCACAGTGTGACTCTTTGATCGCTTTTGACATCCAAATATAGGACAGATGTAAATAGTCCCAGGTAAACTCAGAAGTTATCAGGTATTTTTAGTACTGCTGAGACATAACCCGGAGTTCCCTAACATACATCTGGATCTGCTCTGTTTCTTGGTCTTGCTGACAATACATTAACATCAGGTAAATGGTCTACAGGGTCTCATGTATTCAGAGACCTTAACATGCCAAAAGAATTTGCTGTTGTACCATTGCCTTCCAAAAATCAAGATGATGAAACGTACTGCTACAGTGGGGTTTGCTCTAACCCTGCTTTAAAAATCAGTCCTCTTGATGACGATCATAGTTATTAGCCATTGGAACAATTTCTCCAGGGATTTCTCGTCCTTCTAGTTACTTAGCTCAGGACTGGCATTTTTTCTTATGTATCTGTTCTAGCTCAGCCCGACGTTGAAGGTTGAGCTAAGAGATCATTCACTGAAATTCCTGCCTCAGGTCTGAGATAAGTGAAAAAATTGTAGTTTGGACCTTAAAATCTTTCTCTATATTAACTAAGTCTTCTCACCTGACTGGCACTAGTGTGTAGCTGTCAAGTAGCTTAGATGGCAGTAATTAATAAATAATAACAAATTATGGAAGTATGTCTATTGGTATCAATGAAAGAAGGTAGTAGTTAGGCTTATTTTCTATTTTATTTTCCTGCTGCAAATCTAATCAGTATTTAACCATAGAAAAATTAAAGTGATTTTTTTTTCTATGCTGAACAAATTGTTGAAAAGTACCTGATATGTAAAAATTAGTGTTCCTTTTTAGTACAAAGCACTGTTTTCCTTTTCTATTACTTTTACTTATGTTTCTTTGTGAACTGAAAGCACTTGGAGCTATGCATTAACTTGGTAGATACAGCAGCTTTCCACATAGAAATACACTTGGTGTGCACGTCTGTTTACAAAGACATTCGCTCACAGCAACTTCTTTTCTACGGCCTCAGGTTCTGCTCTCAGTGCGATCAATGACAAAAGCCCTCCTTTATTAAAAGGAGAAAGTTTGAAAGAGAAAATGATAGAGCTAGCTAACCACCGATCTATACACATTTCACTTCATATCTGCAGTTCGCTAGGACAGAAGATATCTACCCAAACCACAACATCAACTGCTGACTCTTGAATGCACTGGGATCCTTCACATTTGGGTTCAAATTACAGTCTTCTCAGCTGATAGAGCCACTGAATATATAAGCATTTTATATAGATGCACATGGTTTCAATGATGCTAAGCTTATTAGTTTGTTTTCCTTTTTTTTTTTTTTAAGTTAAGTTTTTTAAGCCATAGCCCTGAAGACTGAATGGCAGCCAGGCATAGCCACATCTAGAAACGTTGCTGATGTAAACTGAATTAAATCTAGCATAAAACTGAATAAATGATTTATATTGAAAGGAGATATAAACAAAATTAATTAAAAATCTGTTTGTTTAGTTTGAATAAAATATCTTTCTCTCAAACTCAGAAGGTAATTTTGTTCAACAAGAAACACCAACATGTGGTTACTCTGTTTCCAGGTTATAATGCTCAGCTGAATAGCACCTTTCATAAAAGAGTCCTCAATAAATTCTGGACTTGATCCTGAAAACACTTTGTATGTAATTATGTTGGCTTCAGCTGTACTACTTCAGGGTGGGTTTCACTCACTTAACATCAGACATTTAGAAGTAGACATGTAGGCTCCCTCTGCAGTCAAAGGAGAGATATAGAAAGCACTAAGGAGGAATTGTGTTCCTTGTCTGAAGTATTTTTTTAATTTTTGTTTTAAACGATGGGATGCATCAATCATATTGACTGCATAAGGATCCTGTATGATTAGAAATCTAGGGTTTAGGAAATAAGGTTATTTGCAAATCTGAGTGCCTACGTGTTTGATGAGCAAAGGCTGGGGTGTGTGCACCAATCAGCTAAGATACCGTGGAGACAACCAATCAGTGCAATATTCACCACTTGACTTAGTGTAAGCCATATATTAGTAATGATTGATGCCTCTTTTGGGCAGAAAGGTGGTAATCTCAAGGGCATACAGATGCTATAGTACAATCAAACCTGGATGCAGCTATGGTGCAAATGGGAGTAGTACACAAGAAGGACTCAGTTCATTATGTGGACCAGAATCATGGTAATGGGGTTTGGGTGCTACAGCTCCCACAGAAACCAGTTCATCTGCGATAATTCTACACATAACCATAGTGAGTTGTGTTCCCGTAAAAAGTGCCATTGAATTGTGAAGTGAAAAAAGACAAGAAAACAGTACCAATGTTTTCCCAACAGCTCCCCACAAAATACATTTCTGATTCCAAATGTAGCTTGCTGTGGACTGTGGAGATACTCAAAATATGATGATGTGTGCTGCAGAAATTTTGCTAAGCTTTTGGGATTTGGCTTCCATTCACTGGGATTTAGATGTCTCACTAACCTCGTTTGGCTAGGCTAGGTTCCTTGTACAGAGAAACCCAGACTTCAACCTTTGAAGTTTCCCTCCAGAGCTCCCAAAATCCACAATTTCCATGAATACATGCCTGTCTGCATTAGAAATGATGGGGGGGAATCTTCAAATTAAGAATCCATTTCCTTCAAACCTGTTGCACAGGTATGTCATGAAAGGATTTAAACAGAATACTAACACAGAACAGAGGGAGCATGTAAATAAACATACTATACCGAGTTACTGTTTTCATCCTTCTGACTGCTGATAACTCCCTTCTTTCAGATGAATTTTGTATTGACTTGGCCAGTAGTATATTATCTTAAGCTACTAACAACAATGTGTTCTCACTGATGAAACTATAGCAAATTTAATGTTTACAGTTTAAGGGAGACAATCTTAATACAATCAAAATAGCTGTTTGTTGAGGACAGTGAACATGATCCCACACAATGTATGCTGTAAATCATTAAGGCATGTGTTTCCATTTAGCACTATTTTGCTTGCAAAGTGATCACCTAGAGTTAAGGTTTGCCCCAAATTGGGTAAGAAACAAAAATATCCAAGAATAAATAATAAATAGGGTGTGTTTTGGACAAAGCTATGGTTTAGAGCCAGAAAGAACATTTCTATCTATAGAACCATTGCTTGGATGTTTGTCTTCTGTTAACCACAAGTACATATTTTCACTAGAAAAAAGTGACTTTCAGGCATTCACAAAGATTTGTTCATGCTCAGGATAAACAGAACTAGATATCCTGTGTCCTGAGATAAGAAAATACATGGACCCATTTCTTGTAATAGCACTCATGTTTTATTAAAATGAGGGGTATTTTTTTATTATTGCTGCAGCCACTGCCGAGGGGAACTGGAATTGTCTCAAGACAGCTCAGAGCTGATTTTATTCTTACCCTCCCTGTCTTGGTGCTGAAGACAATAAATCAATACAGCAGTTGTTGCCATTCAGTGAGAGCAGGATAATGCCTTAAACCAATTAGTTCAACAACTGGTTTAAATGAAAGTAGAGACAGGAGATAGAAATACCCTTCTTTAGAAATATAGAAGTTCAATTTTTGTAAAGCAGGAAAATGAGCTTTAGCTAATTTTTCATGGAAATTAATTTCTTGTCTGACTCATAAAATGCATGGAACTGTGGACTCTCAGGGGTAGCTTTCCTTTCCTATGCTGGACATATGTGAAAATACAGCAAACCTTGTTCTTCTCATGCTATTTATTTTGTAGAGACTGAATGAATATCCCAACCATGACCTGTAGACAAAATTTTTATTCTTCTCACCGTATTTGGTCCAGATCCTACATGCACTGTGCACCAAAGCTTGGGCTAAAGGCAGTAGAAATTTTAGATGCTTCATGAGACAGTTTGAGTCTTCAGAGGACAGGGACTAAATAGTGACAAGAAGGTACCTGGGATGTGACATTGCATAATTTGTACGTAAGCCTGTGGCATGCTGAACAAAGGTAAACATGGTGAACTCCAACGGAGTTTGAACATGTTCGGTAATTCAGGATCAGACCCTTTATGACTAAGTTGTGATAATTAGCCAGGAATTTGGCAGCAAGACAAAGATGGATACTCTACGTTTACCTAGTACTTTTAAGGAAAGTTTTGTACTCTTTTAAGTAATACCTTAGACTTTTCTCTGCACCTTTCATAAAGTTTCCCTTTGTCTATTTTTTTTTTTTTTTAACATCAACTCAGTGGAGATGCATTGTCTCTCACATCGTATAGCAATGAATGAAGTGAAATCTGCTCTTATCTGGGAGCGGCAGGGGCTAGAAATGCCCTCCTCCATGCACTCTAACCCCCAGCAGGATTTCTCCTGATGCGATCTACAGTGCATGCTGAGCTTCCTCACTAACTGGTGTACTGAAGGAGCCTTGATCTCCTCTTTCTGCTCTAACACCATCTTGTTCTCAATGCATTAGACCAGGTAGAACTCAGGATGATCAGTTAAAAAAATAAAATCAAAGGGCTTACAGAAACCCTTGTCAGTAAGGGTTTGCAGGCTCAGTCAGTGTTTGTAACTACGTTCCTCAAACATCATGTGAGATGGGAGTAAGAATGCAATACAGATGCCTGGTTCTCTGTGATGACCTGCATATATTTATCCTAATGGGAAAAAACCCCTCAAAGAGCTATTTAAGAAGAAATACAGTTATGAATAAATCAGATTACAACTGCAATGTCAAGGCACTGAGCTATATTATAAAGAAAAGAAAGGAGTGGATCCTGACCCTGGCTGTAAGGCTTGTTGGGGTGGGAGAAGACATGAAATCAGTATGTGTTACTGTGCAGGCGCTGCATTATGATTACCAACGCTGGAGTAAAACAGATTCTCCTCTTCCCAAATTGGTGTGAGAAGGAGTGAGCAGAGTCCTTTCTCTTGCTCTGGAGACCCCCAAAGGTCAGCCTAGCTGAATCAACACAGAGCAATGGGCAAACTCTGGCTATTCCTGTTGAGACAAGGCAAAAAGCTGAGCTGCAGAAAGAGTGCGGAAAAAGAGCCTTTACCTCGTGATGGACTGCAAGTTGGCAATTCAACACCTTACTAACACTGTTCTGTTTCTTAGCCGTCCTCTTTAAAACACCTGACTTTCAGTAACTCTGTGACATACGTACATATGATTCTCTCCTCTATATAGTCCCCCGTCAATCAGTGCAGGTCCGATTATTGTCAGTGGAAATACACCTGCTGCCTTCAGAGAATATTGATCCAGATTGTTGGGCAGTGCAGGAATCAATGTGAGTGGATTCCAAATGTAGGACCCAGCCTGCCAATGTGCTGGCACAGTAACTGTAGGAGCTTAGTGACCCAGTCCTCCCCAAACAGGCACATTTTTGTGGCTGAGTCACAAATATAAGCTCTTGAGGTTGACTGGATGAGGTGGTTTCTGCCCCTAGCTGATTGCTTCCCGCCCCCATCCTTCCAAAGGCTTCCCTGCTTGTGGATGAGGAGCTCCACTACACATGCAGCAGCTCCTTCACTGCTCCAGTTTGCAATCCAGCAGATAAAAGTCAGTCAGTTCTGGGTTTCAGTTGCTTTATTTAGCATGCCAGGTACAGTAGTCGCTCCATGTTTGACACTCATTTCTGCTGCTGGGAGTGGAGGGAGTGATGGGTGGCTGGGGATAAGCACTGCCAGACTTCAAGCCATCCGGGTTTGTAAGTCAACATCCAATTTCTTGGTCTTGTCAGTAGAGAGTGTGAGGTTCCTTTGAAAATTTTCAGAGTTGAACATGAGTTACAGGATCTTCTTAAAGACACCACATGCATAGTTGTTCAATTGGAAGAGATTCACTAGGCACAATTTAGCCTTACATTTGGAGAACAGTCTCTCTGCTTAAGAGATTTAAGCAACATCATTGCATAGTGCTACAGGCATTTCTGTCACTACTTACAGAAGGAATAAAAGTGCTCAGCATAAAGATAAATGCCTATAGTGTGGCAGCATGCTGCCGTCTCAAGTTTCTCCTGCAGTCTTTACTAAAAGACCATCTATTTGCTTTGACAATTTATCTCAGACGAAAATAGTTTTCTCTGAAATATGCCAGTTTGGCATTACAGTGTCTGGACAGTGTTCAGACTTATGATCAAGCAAAAAAGGAAGGGAATCGAAAGTAACAAAACCAACTTATCTCTCTTTCTAATTTCAATTATTTGCTAAAGATCTATTTGGTCATTTAATTCATGCTTGTATTATTGCTCAATGAGAAAACCAAAATGCAGACATCGATGTTCAACTTCTGCTCTTTTATGAGCCACTCAGCCTTACAGGAAATCTGAACACTTGCCCAGGGCACTGGGTGTGGAATTTGGTCTTAGGGGAGCCTCAAATTAGCTATAAAAGACAAAAAAAAAAGGAGAAAAAAAACCACTTTTCAAATCATGTTTCTAAGAACCTGATGAATATTTCTTCCACTCAATAGTCAGTGTCTTTTCTGCAGGAAAAATAATACCATCATTGCCATCATTATCATTATCACCTCTTCAAAATGTTGAAAGGAACCCTTATCTTTCTGTTAAAACTTTAGAAAATTTCTGTAAATTTGACAGAAATTCCTATAACTTTTTGGGCATTTCAAACACCTTGTAAGGGGCAAATGCAGTGCTGACCAAAAAGGTCACTGAAAGAGGTAGCATTAATGTAGACACCGAGAAAGGTAAAATTCCTTCTGATGTCTCCCAGCGAAGCTGTACTTACCTACTCTGGGATTTTCTGACCAGTGGTTTCAAATATAATGACAAAGAATGCATCAACTGATCATTTAAAATGATAGTATGCAGATGGTGAATGTCTCCTCAGCCTGTGTCCATGCTATGACCTTGTGTAACCTTGTTTTACAGCCTTAGTGACAAGAAACAAAAAGGCATGTTCATTCTGCATTCTCTGCACAGAAATTTTAATGAACTTTCCCGGTTTTCATTCAGCAAACAGCCACAAGAGGGCATCTTTTTTCTTGGTTTCTTCCACCTCAATGAACGAAGAGCTTAATTATTTCACAAATTCAGTTGTATATGCTTGAAAGATGAATCTTCTGCTATTTATTCCACCAAAAATATGTGTTCTCATGATTTTCAAGAAGAAAAAGTAGCTACTAAAATAAAACCATTTCCAAACCCATTTCCTTTACATTTCATAGAGACTACAGACTGGTCCCACAAATGAGAAAAGAGGTCATTCATACGGATTTCTTTTTCACAGGAGACTGAAACACCTACAGTACATGAAGCAAGCAGTACTCTTCAGCATGTTTTCTTTTTACCAGGATTCATGTTTTCAGAATACATCAAAGCCCAATTCTGTAGTTCTAATGAATGCTTCAGAAATCATCAGGGATTTTACTTCCATCAACCTGCTCCTCATTTTCTCTTTCTTGAGCTTTTTCTAGTGCAGAAAGTGGCTACCAGCAGAGTTCCTGTGATGTTCAGTGAGTATCTGGGAACAAGGTAAAGTGCAAGACTCATTCTACAGGAATTTAAAACACAAATTGGGCTTTAATCTGCATCGTACCGATCACACTGATAGTTTTATTAAACAGTGCCATCCAGGGATTAAAGCATTGGAAGGTTTTATTGACGATAATGAAACGAATGTGGAAAATCAGTTATAAAATCCCCTTCTGAAGGCCTTAAAACAGCAGAAGTCAATGGCTACTGTGAAACAACCTGTCTTTAATTTCCTCCATTTATTTTGTGGGAATATAAGACACATGCAGACAAGTAGAGTCTGTGTATCTGTGTATGTAAAGTGTATAAAACCAACATCAGCTTGGTACAGTAGTAAGAAACTGTTTTAAAAACCTAGATAAAAAAGTGTAAAGGTTGCTTTTGGTAAACTTACACACACACACATCCCTATTTAGATCCTGTCCTGGATATCCAGACCACCCATCTAACTTTTATGTGAATGATAGGTGAGGATGAAGTTCTGCTGAGGTGGGTAACATGGTGGAAACTCCAATATATTTCCCTGGACTTCTTTGGTTCTGCTGTTATTTCAAGGGAGCAACAGTCGGGGTCTGTTCTGCAACCGAGTTGCCAGCTGAAGACTTGCAATATGAGTTCTTCACTAAAGGAAACAGTTTTTGAAAGAACCCCAGTGTGTCTTGTCTGGAAGTGTCTGATATTATCTGTGCCATGTGTTCAATGGCTCTCAGCCTGTGGGCAGAAAGGCTCTTCCTTGGGCAGCCACAGAAGGAAATATGTTGGAGAGAAGGGTTTGGTGTGGGAGTGGGTTGGTCCAGGAGAGAAATTCTCTCTTAGGAAGTGGTCTGCAGCATGCGAAAGCTGGAGAACCACCGATGTAGCACATTCCATAGCAAAACAAATAAATGCAGAGGCAGATGTATCCCTGGCAGCTACAATTTTGCACGTGGGCTACTCCTAGACTTGCACTAACCCCTAGTGCTGGGTCACTACCCAGCTGCTTTCTCCTTATCAGTAAGTGTGGCAAGCTAGGGTTTTTTTTTTTCCTCCTGCTCCCAGTCTACCAGGCAGTGACCTGCAGTTCAGCCCCAGCGGGAATATGGCACGGGAATAATGTGAGTGGACCTGAGGCTGCTTTAGACATTACAACCTGGACCAGCGCTGTGCAGGGTGATCACAACATTAGGTCGGGATGCCCCTGGGCGAACTCACAGGTGCGTGATCCAGCAGCGCAGGAGAGGTCTGTGGTCCAGGGGAATGTACATGAGCACAGGGTCCCTTGGTGCCCGGTCTCAGCAGGGTGGGCATATTGGTGCCGCAGTCTGTGTGTGTGCTGGTGTCTGTGTGCACTCCGCTACTTTTCTCCGAGCTAATGTTTCCTGCTGGCCGGGGCTGTGACCTACGGCGGGAGCAGCAGCAGTGGGTGTGTGTCTGAGCTGGCTCACACACACACACACACACGCACACACACACACACACACACACACACACACACACACACGAAGCAGCCCATTTGCTGGAGGGGTGTGCATGTGCGTGCGAGGGAGTGGAAAGGGGTGGCGGGGATGGAGGAAGGGAAGCCAGGGGAAAGTCTGACACTCCGCGCAGAAGGAGCGAGACCCTCCGCCGCCGCCGGGGAGGAGCCCGCCTCTCTCGCAACGCCTCCAAAAACCCAGCCACCGGCCCCGGCCCCGCACCGGCCTCACCCCGCACCTCGCCGCCGCTCCGGCTCCCCGGCAGGTACCAGCCAGCCCCCGCGGGGGCCCCGCGACTTTGCGCCGCTCCGCTGCGCGCTGGAGCACTTTTCCGCCGCCGCGGAGAAGGGGTTACGGGGGGCGGAGGGGGGGGTGGACACACACACGGGACGACGGGGACGGGGGGACTGTGGAAAAGTGCATGGGGTCCCCCCTGCTTGTCCCGGACCCTCCGCTCGCCTCTCCTCCGAACAGCCGCCGGGGTCGCCGCGGAGCGGGTGCCGGAGCCCGGCACCTGGCAGCGGTCCCCGGGCCACCTGCCTTGCTGTCATCAAGGTGGTGAGGTGCGCTGGCTTCGGAAAATCCCTCGGCTCTGCCCTGGGAACGCAGCAGAGGTGGGTTTGGGGGGCCAGGGGCGAGGAGGAGACAGTTTTGGGGAGCAGGGGTTAAAGGCTGGGGAAGTGGGAGCGGTGCGGGCGGAGGGAGAGGTGTTTCGTTCCCTGAGCCCCGGCACCCCTGCGCCTGCTTCTGCTTCGCGTAGGTGTCTCAGGGCGATGGGAAGGGCGGTATGGCCATGATCAGCCGATGTCCATCAGCAAAACTGTTGCATGCTGAAGCAGTGGCAAAATTCCTTCCTTTCCACATAGTCTGCCAGCATTGCCATGAGCGCGACTCTGCTGAATGTGTCCATCACTAGGAGCTCCAGAACACCTGGTTGGCCCGGGGTGCTCACTGAAATGAGATTATTCATCTTCTCACACTGACAACCTCTACTTTGCTTTGTGCAATAACACAGAGGGTGGTAAAGCTCCTTGTTTTGCAGTGAATATTACGAAATGAAAGTTTTTGGTTCTGGAAAGGAAACATTCCTGAGTGCTTTAGGTAATTGGTGACTATGTGCTGAAGAAGCACAAGGCAGCCACCTATATTTCCTCAGAAAAACCCTCACTTTCATTGGGAAAACTTGTCTGAGAACGATAGAGATCAATGAGGCAGTCTGACCATAAGCAGAGAGCACTTTGCTGAGAAAGCAGCAGCTAAACGCTGCATCTGTGGCTCTGACAGAGGCTGTGAAGATGCAGGCAAGAACTTTTGCAAGAATTTTTGCATGTCACTTTTTCTTTTCTACTCCTTACTTGCAGGACTAGGGAGCAGGTAGAGAGACTTGATTTCACTGTTTACTATTAGGAGGTGATTAGTACTATATGGCACAGCTTTTAAATACTGTTTTTCAAACCCTCTTTAGTATAGTTGATGTGATTTTCACCTTTGCCTTTTAATTAGTTTGTTTAGCTTATTGTGGGCCTGATCCAGAAAAGCACTACTCATCATCTCCTTCAAGGTATGTAAGGGCTAAGGTCTGTGCTAAATCTGTGAAAGCTGGGTGTCTAAATAGCTTTCCAAAGAGGAATTGGGGTATTTTAATACATAATTGTAATCCTATTGTTGAATAGAGGCACCCAAATTCTGCAGGTGTCACAGCTCTTTTTCTTCAAGTTTCCAAGACAAGTCCTGCTCTGAGATGCTTCATATATAGAAGCATTTTAGCCTTGATCAGGCTGAGCAGCTTGGCTTCACTTTTACTTGAACTTTATTTTGGCTTGAACATCCAGACTAGCCTGAGATCCAGGAACTAAATTTACTTTCCCTCTTCTTACCACTGGATCAATCCAACAGGGATTCTCAGGGTACGGGGAACAGAGCAGACTCCCCGTTAGGTGCAGCTCTGAAGCACAGAGAGATGTGCTCCAAACGTTTTGAGCCAAGGTCTCCCACAGCCAGTATGTGGCCTCTGCCCATGCAGCGCTTTAACCAGAAATGGAAATAGCAGCTTCACCAGTATCCTCTGCCGCATCTCAAAATATAAGAACGACTGCAGTTACAAGAGCTGGTGTAAGATGCTTTCAGGACAATAATCCCAGGAAGAGAGAAGTGCCTTCTGGTACTGCTGAGTAAGGTGACTAAATCTCAGAAAGATATAATTTTGAATCGTATTCCTGCCCTCAGCTTTGGTTTGATGGGTAGCTGCTGTCAGATTCCCTTGAAGAGTGATATCTCTTTCGGACTCCATTCCCAAGTATCGGCCTCCGCCTGTTTCTCTCCAACTACAGGTTGTGCCATCAGCCGACCTTCTAAAACACGGTAGTAGCCCTGATCTCACTCTACTTCTCAACGATTTTGGTTTTGGGGTTTTTTTTGTTTGTTTGTTTGTTTGTTTTTTTCCTGAGAGGTGATGCTTTCACAGTAGATACCACTCTGTTCATTATGCAAATTATACTGCACCCTTGAAATTCTACTGGGATTTTTGCAATTGAATTAAATGAAACAAGGCCCTAGGAAAAAAAAAAATGTTTTAATTAAGCTAGAATATTAAATAGAAATAGATCTTGTTCATTGGGAAAGAGACCTTTAAAGTGTTTGAGGATACTGTATCATTATTACTCAAAGATTAAATAATGATAATTAAGCTAATCAACACTGTAAACACCAAGGTATTAAAAAGCAAAGTCAAAGAATGAAACACTCCCAACTGAGTCTGTCCCTATTTTGGTCCGAGCAGAAGGGTTATACTCAGCATCACTTTCCATGTTCTATCGCAGAACAAGTGGAAGTGTAAACGTCCAGCACAGTCAGGATCTTTACAGTTTAATTTGCAGAGGGTCATAATCATTCAGAGTCACTCTGTGAACATGTTGTCAGCTCAAATAATGATGTATTTTTGGATTCTTTTTGAATCCCTGTTTTCCTTTTTATCTTGTTCTTCTTTTTGCTGTTAAAAATACAGAAGTCGTAATCTCAGGTGCCTCTTTAGTGCACACCACTGCAATGTAGACATACCGGTTACCTGTGGCTGCGGAGACTCTGAGTCATCAGCTGGGAATCAGCTGAATTCCCAGCACATGCCAGAATTTTTTTGGCTAAAACCCCTGGTGCTGGAATTGACCACTGAGCCACCTCTATACTCTTTGAGGTTTCCTCCACGAGGGAATCCTTCGATGCTGGTTACGCAGGCTTTCCCACCGTGCTCTCCTGGCACGGCAGCCTGCGGGATAGCCAAACCTATATTTGGCCCATTGTCTTTTTAACCCGTGGAAAATGCTTAAGGTGATGCTGAGTGTCGTTAAATCAAACAGACGCAGTGAATGCGTGATGTGTTTGTTTCCCTTGCTTTCTGGATTTTCTCCAACTGCAAACAAGCAACAGAGAAGATCATAGTAAAGCCATGCCCGTGAGACGTGAGGCGTGGTGGCTGCATTTAAATTACGTGTGAAGCACATTTTTGCACCATGGGTGTCCTATTTTTATCTTTTTTATAGTGCAGCACCTCTGTCATGCTTCTTAACACAATCTCCCCCCCCGCCCCGCCCCAACATTTCTGTCTGGGTTTTATGTATTTTATAAACTTAGCAATGGCAATGAGTCAGTGCTTAAATTTACTCTGTATAAATCTTTAGTCCTTTTATCTTCTTTCTATCCTTATGTATTCAGAAAGGCCCCTCTCTGGTATTGTTATTTTTCACATCCTAGAGACATGCTGCATGAACATCCACATGTTATCTGACAGTGGGTGATAAAAAAAAAAAAAAAAAAAAAGAAAAAAAACCCAACAAACCTTCCATTCTACTCTCCCCTGCTTAGATGGATCAACGTCACATGGAGGGGATCCAGGATGAGTCAGGGAGCAGTACTGTGGTCCAAAATTCCAGTTTGCATTACAGCTGGGAGGCAGCATTTAGCATCATGTGGATTTATTTTCTTTTAACGGGAACTCTGAAATAATTTATGGAAGTCATATAGCCTAATGGGCAGAACAGATAACAGTAAGCCAAGAAGAACCTGGATTCCCATCTGGGTTGAATCATTGACTCAATTTGACTATCAGGCTGATGGGTGTGGTATTTAAGCCTAGAACACTACACTGCCCTTAACTAAATCATTGCACTTCCCTACAACATCACTGGAAAATGTAATTAAGGTTCAGAGCTCTGCTGGTACCTAGCAGTTTGCCTAACAGTCACCTTCACTGGGCAGACTAAGCACAGTACATGAGAGGCATTTATTTGCACCCTCAGTTTGCAGGCTAAATCCTCAAGGGTTCAGGATGTATATGGGTAAAGACAAATTCATGTACATGGAGACCTGTAACTCGTGAGGACCTTCCGTACTGCATGAATTTCACACTGTATATATTACTCAGCTTTCGGTAACGTAGATCCTTTTTGTACATCTTTACATATTTTTCTTCCTGTGTTGTTATAAGCAGAAAGAAGAGTCATGTGAGCTTTTTCTTTTAATGTGGTCAGTTTAAAAGCAAAATAAATATCCATAATTAAACTGTTTCCAATCTAGTTGGTCAGTGAATCAGGACACTTGCGGGAATCAGGTGTCATGCAGAATAAGAGAGGCTAAACAGTTCTGTAACATCTGAGCATACTCCAACGACATGCTGAGTTGTTGTTGTTTTCTTATTTATTTTTTTCCAAGAGGGTGGGGAGGAGGGAAGTTACCGATTTTCCTGGAATGGCCCCTTCCAAAAATCTTGAAGACACTGCAGCCCTGTGACTGATCTCATCTTGCGTCAGCATAAGTCAGCACTGGAAACAGAAAGCCTAGGATTAGCTCAAAATTATACAAAACTAAGGCTGTCATGAAATGAAAGACTTGTGCCTGTTCTCAGTCTATCTGTACTTAGTGACTTCAAGGGACTTACTTAAGCACATGTTTAAAGATAGACTGCTGTGTAGAACACTCTCTTGAAAGAGGTACTTTCCTAAAGTCTAAATCTAGAGTGAGATCAAGTCTTTTAAAAGTTAAGTGCAGGGCTGATGTGGCCAAATATTCCAGCTTAATCTTGGCTAGAATTTTAAAATTTTGAACAGCTAGATCTAATGGTATGTGCCTACCTAGCTTGTTATATTCCCCTGGAATTTATCAATGACACACTCCATATAATTGTGGTTACTTTTTGTCCGTCTAAAATCCTTTTTTGGTTTTGCAAGGGAGAGACTGCAAAGGGGGAATATGTAAAAAATTCTTTCTCAACCAAAGGCAAAATGTTGATTTTTTTTTTTTCTTTCCACAATGAAGAATTAAAACAATGTCTGTTGCTGTCATGCTTAATATGTCAGAATCTCTGCCTGCTAAAAAATAGAAAGAAGAAATATGATGATTTTTTCATATGGAACTTATTCCCTGTAATTTTACAATGCACATATGTGAGGTTTTATGAAGACTTACACTAAAAGGCTTTAGAAGAGTGTAATAAAGAAAAACTGCCCATAACAGCCCTTGGTATCAAAAGACCTAAACAGTTACACTTTGAGAGAGGGAAATACAATGAAGGGCAATGACAAAGAGTGATAGACTGCTGCAAATGCAGTTCCTTTTCTCCAAGATTTACAGAAAGAGCCAGCCTTGACTGTAAGGTTTCCCCCCTATTTTTTTCTGACTTTCTTCATAATCTGTGCCTTTGCAAGATGCAACATTACTGTATCCATTCTCTGACTTCTGAATGACGTGTTCCACTTTGTCGTGGTTTAGCCCCAGTTGGTAACTAAGCACCACGCAGCCGCTCGCTCATTCCTCCCCTGCAAGGGGATGGGGATGAGAATGGAATAAAAACTTGTGGGTTGGGATAAAGACAGTTTAATAGGATAACAAAGGAAGAGAATAATAATAAAAATAATAGTAACAACAACAACAATGTAATAGTAATAGTAGTAGTAGTAGTAGTAGTAATAATAATAATAATAATAATAATAATAGTGATGCACAAGTGCAATTGCTCACCACATGCAGAAGGAAAATAAACAACCTGATACTCAGTCTGTTTCCAAGCAGCGATCACGCTTCCCAGCTAGCTTCCCAGTTATACATGGAGCATGACATATATCCCTTAGGCCAGCCTGGGTCAGCTGTCCTGGCTGTGCTCTCCCAGCTTCTTGTGCACCTGGCAGGGAGTGGGAAGCTGAAAAGTCCTTGACTTTGTGCAGACACTACACCTACCCAGCAACAAGTGAAACATCAGTGTGTTATCAACATTATTTTCGTACTAAATTCAAAACACAGCACTGTACTGGCTACTAGAAAGAGAATTAACTCTTTCGCAGCCAAAACCAGGACACACCTGCATATAAAATACCAGTCATTTACTTAATTTCATTACTTATTTTCTTTTTTAAGCAGGTGCCTGAAAACCTTTATTAAGGACAAATAAATCTTCAAAGGTACTACAGTTTGTTCTACTAACAGTGTGATTGCATGCTACATCTGTGAAGATGTGTAATAGAAATTAGAGGAAACATAGGAAAAAAATTGTTTATATCTGTCTTCCATATATCTTAAAATCTTGGTTTTTAGTAGGAAGCATGCATAAGATATGGATAGTCATGATTTATCACTTCTGTTTATATGGTCATTAGTTGCAAGCAGTGGAACTTTTCTCATTCTGAGAAGTTCTTACTATTTTATTAGCTTTATAGCAGTAGCATCAGGAGGTACCAGTCAGAAATGAAGATCCTCTTGTGTTTAGCACTGGTGATGTATCCTATTAAACAAAAAAACCGAACCTACTTTCAAGTGTAGGGCAAGAGTCAGCAAGCACAGAAGACTAAGAGATGTGAGTTCCTCAAGAAGACAAGTAACAAAAACAATCTTATTTTGTAGAATAAACGGAGGTCTCAGCCTGTTTGCCTGTTGTTGAATAATATAAGCATCAGGGCAAAGTTGAATTTGTAATGGCATTATGAGATCTCCTATTGTGAAACATAAATGGCAAATTTGGCCTAATGCCTCAATAAAGTAATTACATTGAATTAACCTGACTTTTCATTCCTGTGACCTTCTTAGTTTAGCAGATTAATTTATGAACAATGAAGCTTCAAAAAATCCACTTTATTCTGGGGAGGTATATTATAAGGCAGTTAGAGGATTTTCTAGAGACACAAAGTCTCCACATGAACAAATCTGGAATTCTTGGATCCATTGAGCCATGTAATACTTGGAGTTGGACACTCTAAGCCTTTGTGTTTCAACTAGAGCAGAACTCTTGTCTTCAAAAGAAAGAAAAAAAACCAACAAAACCTGCTAGAAATACCATGCAGAAACACAAACTTACCAAGAAGAAAATTACCGTAATTCAGGGTTTTTTCACCTAGGGAGCAGGCATACCATTTTTTACCTGATCTTTATGTATCTCAGCACATTAATAGTGAAGATGGTTGGTATCATCCAGTTTGCTATTTAAGAGCAAAATGTTGTAAGTCATTAATTTGTAGAAACAGATGAATTTGAAGTAACAGGAATCCAAGCATAAAGGATGAGCTAATAAAAGTAGGTGTCTTTATTACCTTTATCCCCTTCCTAAAGCTGAAATGTAATACCATTTTTTGTAAGGAGGTTTTGTCAATGGATCTTTAAATCTTCATGTCTTTGTTTCACAGTTTTAAGTTAATAAAGTATACTTCCTGAATGGTGTCCTGCAGAAGTAGTCCTGGGTGAGGGTTTTCATAGTCTTCATTATAATGAAAGGATAACCATACACAGATGAGTGGGTTTTAATTTAGTGCAAGCCACTGTATGTATCCCATTAATGTGATGTACTCTGGAGCTGAGGGGCGAACTTCTGCTACAGCTTGTAGATAAAAATGCCGCACCGAGGAAGTGGACAGTGTTCACGGGAATGATGGCAGCACACAACAGTTGTTATGTTCCAAAGAAATCAAGATATAACAAGCTGCATCTTCAGTTGGTGTAAATTAGATAACATAACTGAAATTAATGGAGTGATTTGTAGTAGCTAAGGGCAGTCCTATGTCTTCAGAAGAAATGAGCAGCTCTAAAAGCTGAAAGAGGAAACCAGAGATTTAAGTTAGCGGTATGCACTGAAAGCGTTTGGGGAGTAGAGTTGTAAAGAGAATCTAGAGCCTGAAGTACCAAGCAAGTGCTATCGCTTCTTGTGCATTGACTGGGTCATTGCGGTGGGATCCCCAAAAGCCACAAGTCATGAGGAAAGGGTGTGTAAGCCAGTGTGCAGAAAGTCAGGAGGAGCACCCTGCAGCTTAGGCCCTGAGCTGCAGATTTAAGTGCTTAAATTCATTTGGGATCCTCAGCCATGAGCTCTCCCAGCAGACAGGTATCTATGTGGGGTCAGTCTTTTCCTTGTGTCAAAATTTAAACTAAACTACCTACCTACCTAACTAACTAACTAAATAAAACCCCCTGTAACATACATTTCAGTGGTTCAGGTGCCTGCTCTTGCCTGAGGTGACCTGAAAGTGCAACTTTTCAAGCACACCTCGGAATGGTGGTGTTGCTCATGTTTGGCAGCGTGGCTTTCTCACCCACCACAGTCACACTTTGTTGCAAAGCTGTTACAAAAGGCTCAACAGAAAGGGACTGTGGGTTGGCATGGTTAGAGCATCATCTTTCAGGGACAAGATTTATCTCACTGGACCTGCTCCAATTAATTTTTTTGTGTGTCAGTGTTGATATTTCCTGTTTGATACTGAACTACACTATTGAGTTAATCATTAGGAGTCTGGTCCTACCTGTTCCTGAAGGAGCACACTAACTTTGGGGCCAATGGATAAAAGGTGTTGGGAGAAGTAGATCTTCTTCTGATTTCAGTCTGTTGGAGAACTGGGCGTGCTTGGAGCCTACCCTGGCTTTGCAAGTGAGATGGACAGAGCAATGCCTGCTTCTGAACACCGCAGGCACTGAACAGTTTGGAATAATCACGAGTTTGTTGTACGTGTACCCAACGGCCCAGGTGCCATGGGGGGGTGTGTTGTTAAACAGGTTTGGCTACATGCAAAGCCTGGTAACAGCAGAAGACAGGTTTTATACTGGTCTCTAATGCTGAGCCTGGATGACTGAAGAGGCAGTGAAGATCATAAATCTCTGTTACTAATCTCATCTTTTGGCTAAAACAATTGTAATAGACAAAGATGCTTTACATAACTACTGCCCGTATCATTGCGGTCTGTTGATCTGATGTCTTCTACAACATATAATGTTGTCAGAACTGAAGTTTTCTCAGACCTGATGAAATCCAAGGTGTTCAAGACTCATTTTATTATTTTGTAAATTTAACTCAAATTTTTAAAGGCTTTAAGGAAATACTGACTGGATGTAATTTTTTGAATGTCAGTCCCATCTAATTGAGGAAAAAGTGAGAGAATTAATGCATCTAAGAGAGTTACTTGACACATCTAAGAGAGTTACTAACATTGTTCAGGCTTAATGGTCGTTTAGATCCTCTTTCTAGAAGAAAAGGTGCATTTACCTCTGCTGCTCTGTGCTGTCTATCTTTTTAAGATGAGTGTCCTGGGTAATACCGTTTGCAGTGTACAGATTTGTTCTGGAATTATGACTTGGTGTTTATAGTCCTCTAGTGACATCTACAAAAAGCAGACATATATTATCTCATAAAGCTGCCTCAGCTTGAAAAAAAAACTAAAAAATAACTATGGCGAAGAAATATCTTTCCCAATACAACACACCGACAGCCCGTGCACTTTTCAGTGAAATTAAGGGAGTTTTCACATGGGAAGATTTTCCACCTTTAGATAAAATCATCATAGACTGCTTAGGCTGAAGATTGACTAAACTCACAAAATAAAATATATGTGAAAGGGGAAATGGTAGACTGATATTCTTACAGTATGGCTCTGAAAATTTGTATATCTGGTTTTTGTGTTTCTAAAAAGATGTACACTTTTAACTACAGACCAATTATTATGCTGTCCTCACGAGCCTGAAACTCCTGTGCCCTTTGTTTCCTGTGACTTTGCTACAGCTCATTGCATTCCTAAATGGCAACACGAGCGCTGTTATGAAACTCGTAACACAGACATTGATCTCCTCGACGGTGCTTAAAATTAAATCCTAGTTACTTGATCACAGATGAATTATTGTGTTCTGACTCTTACAGTGATGGAAGGGTTGGGCTTTTTCTCAACTTGTTGCTGTTGTACATTGATGTGTGAGGATGAAGAATAAATCCTTAGGCACAAAACACTGCTGAAAGCTCCAATGCCAATTTCTGTACCTTTTCACAGCCTGGCAGAAAAGCAGGAGGTACGTGCAGCAAACAGTGCAGGGAGTTTGATTCTTTTAATCCCAAACATCTGGTTTCAAAGCAAGAGGGGAAAAAAACCCTCAGAATAAAATTGTCATATTCGGTTTAACACCCAAGGTGAGATTCTGCATGGTTTATCCCTGGTTTTCCCATTGTGCTGGCTGCCAGCATGTCCTATGGCACAAGGGTTTGGTCCCTCCTAGCTGGAATTGCCCGTCCTCGCCTCTTTGCTGCAGCAGTTCTCCAGGTGATTGCTAGGCACAGGACAAGCTGCTCCTGTCTCCATACTCTTCTCCCCTCTGAAATTTTGTCTCCTTCCTACAGTTTAACTCTCTCTTGTGCTTTTGTAAAAACTTCAGGCACAGTTGTCCTGTATCCTGTCAATTCCCAGAAATGGTCCCGACATGATGAAAAAACCTCACTCCCTAGGGGTACTTTACTCAGTAGCAATCTTGCCTGTGGGTTGTTAAGCTGTTAAAGGGAGAGAATTCAGACGGATTTCAGGTCTTGTGTCAGGTTTTCATGACAATAGTAAAAACGCCTTTGTTTTTGATAGCACTTATACCACCGATACCACAGGCACAGCTGCTCTGCAGTTGGTCAGTGCTGAAATATGGACAGTAATTTTCTTCGTAAAGACAAGCTTTATTTCTATTTTTATACTAGGTTATCACCCTGTTTTAAGGATAATAAAATCCGCTGTAATGAATAGTATTAAAAAAAAGTACTTTCCATCCTTCTGTCCTTTCCTTCCTTCCTTTCCCTGCAAACACGGTAAATACCACTAAAGTGATGTGAGAAGAGCATTTTGGAATGTGTTTGGATTCATTGTGTTTTGTTTTCCATCCAGAAATTCACATGACACGATGGAAAGTGGGATCTGACACCTCCAAGATAAAATATTTGACTATCTATAAAGTGCTACACCCATCTTTATAAGTGAAATTGTATATAAGGCCAGAAAACTGGGACACAGTGTCTTTGAATATAAGCAGCATTATTATCTTTGGTGCAAGCATCAGCAGAGATTATAATGGTCTGTTGTGATGGCCCTGGGGGAATCTCACAAGGCCTTGGAGTAAGCACTATACTATTTGTTTTCATTCTTTTCTCAACAAAATAGTGTTTTGGTGCTTGGAAGGCATGACCCTTTTTAAATTGTGCTGTCTCTCTTCATTCTTCTTTGAGCCACATGGGAAAAGAGGTGTGAGCACAAGTGGTCAGAGAAGTTGAAAAGGTGTTGGTAGAGGATGGAGAAAATAATGACTGACACTATGGAAACAGTTTGTTCTGTAGAGCCACCAAGACTCTGGGCATTACCTTCAGATGGATCCAGGATCCTCAGTCAGTGTCTCCAACGTTTTCTCCTAGATTCAGTAGGGTTTTTTTCAACTAGTTTTATTAAATCCTACTGATAGGATCCGGTCTGAGCTACAAATATACAATGTTACGGAAAGCTTCCCAGGCTTAGCCTGCATATGCCACCACTCAGAAAGAAAACCCAGCTATACTTTGGAGGCAGCAGCAATTGCTCCGAGCTCTTTTTGGACATGCTCAAGTTGAAGATGTGACCTCAGTCCCATGGGTGTCTTTTCTTGTGTAGCTGTCATTTCCACCTCCTGCTTCTCTGTTAGGCTGGGAGAAAGTCCCAAAATAGGCATTTGAGTTTTTGGCAGTGTTTGCTGCCTAAGTACTTATTCGTCATTCCCTACAGAGATATGGTGGTGTGTGGGATTCTCTGGTTTGTGTAAAACTTCGAAGTAACACGTTCCTCTTGTGGTTCACAAGACATAGGTTGGAAACCCTGACACAGAACAAACGTGTTCTTGTTCTGAAGCTGGGTGACTGGGCAAAACTTTCTCATGTTGGTGTAGGAGTTTTATCTTTTTCAATTTCAGAAGATGGGCAAGGCAATTCAATTGAAAGGATGTTGCAGAATTTCATTTTCTTGATATTCCCAGAAACCGAACCATATTTGGATAATAAGTGCTGCTCCATAAACAAGCTACTGGAATCAATATAAGGGTAACTGTGTAAGACATGAGTCAATCAAATGTCCCTCTAATAATCTGAAGTCTGGAAAACCTTTTACAATTATTTAAATGTCATTCTTGAAAGATGCATGGTACTTTACCTGTATGTTTCCCACAAGTTGTCCATAGTCTGTGCTTATACTTGCTAAAACCAAAACATGGATAGGCTTTGATGATAATTCAAAGTTGATATAGGATTGTTTTGATAAGTTAGAGATCAAGGCTGCTGCCCTAGAAGGGGAGAACTGCACTTGTGTAGTACCAAAAACAGTGTTTTATCATGTAATTTGTTTGAATAGCGTGAGACTGTCACCTCTCTCTCTCCACAGAAACTTGCTTTTCTTTTTCACCCTACTGAGATAATTTTTTTAAAAAAAATAATAATCAACATAGATAAAAATAATTGAGCCTATTTTATAAATTGACCCTTACTGAGACCCAGGTACAAGTCCCAGGGAAGTCAGAGGACATGCTTAGCATTCAGCAGTTCTCCCCAAGATTATTCTAAGAAACACATATCACCCAATACTGAAGCCTGCTCTGGTCTGATAAGGTTTGTCTACATGCGGAAGTCAGCGTGCTGTTAAACTAGAACAACAGTGTGCAGCGTGGTGTCTCCTTCACACTAACTCTCTGCGTGATCAGTCACAGGGTATATGTCCTGAGACTGCTTTCAAAGTGCAGTAAGCTGCTTTCTAGTTAAAAGCTTTCTAATATACACTTATGTGTGATGTGATTGCAGAGCAGTCACTATGCTGCTAATTCACATCTTACTGTGTCTGGACTGTCATGTTAACAAGCCCTAAGCATTTCAATTTTAAGGTCTTGGTCAGTTTTTTCTATAAAGTGCAACAAACAATATCAACGCACTGTACTGTGATAGAGATTGCTCAGATGGTACATACCGGAGTAGGACTCTGTGCTCATTGAAGTGAGTATAATATTTTCACGGATTTTAGTGAAAGATCCAACTTTCCACCAACTTATGATGGTGTTCATGTGTTTACTTTTATCACAGTAACACCTAAAAGTCCAACCTGGAATTTTGGCCTCGTTGTGCTATTACTGGTAAGTTAACATCTACTGGTAAGTTAACATCTAAAGAGAGCTTAGAGAAGAGCAATAAACATGAGAAGGGAGGCTTTGAGTCAGGTTTGATTTGTGAGGAAAAATTAAAGGATTTGAGTGTGCATAGCCTATTTGAGTTTGACAAAGACGACGACATGACTGTAAATACTTCAAAAGTTTAATTCCAAAACGAGCAGAGGATTTGCTTAATGTTAAGGACATTCCAAAGGTTAGGACAGCAGCTCAGGAGACCTGGGGTTAATTCCATGACATATGTCCTCAGGCAAGTAATTTCTGCTTAGATCCTAGCAAATTCCTAAAGGCACCCAACTGCCGCTTCTTTGTCTACATCGTTGAGTGTTAGTCAGCTGAGACTGAAAACCTAATTTAGACAATTAACTTGCTAAATACCTTTGAAGGTCTGGATCTTGGCCTCTACCTGCCTCAGCTATATATGTCTGTAAATGGGTAAAAACTACCTTTTATCACAGAAAGAGTGTGAGAATAATAGATTTGGAAAGTATGGATGTTTAGACGGTGTAACAATGGGAGTCATGTGAATATACTGTGCAGAAAACCTAATTAAGATGGGATTTGTTTCACTTGTCTGTAGTGTAAGATGGTCACCTAATCTTCTTCTGTTTTCAGTACAGAGATGAGGTGATCCCAAAGTCAAAGTGCCCTACTCGGTGACAGTATCTGAGACAGGATGAATTCACCCCAGGAGTGCCTGTCTCCACCCTCTCTGGAGGGAGCCAAGACAGTGCTTGAATTTTAGATGCTTGAAATTAAACAAGATGAATGTTATCTTAAGAATAAAAGGATCAAAAAAAATCAACTCAGCTTGATTTTAAAGGGAAAAAATGTGTTTAATAAGTCTATTTGCTGAAATGGACTTTTAAAAGAATTCCAGAAACCACCTCAAAGAACTTGTGTTTTCCTCCTGTTATTTCTCATAAAACATTCAGGATGTCTTTTATTAAAAACTAACTGCATGATAGAATTCCCACTTAGAATCATAGAATCATAGAATCACAGAATGTTTTGAGTTTGAAGGGACCTTAAAGATCATCTAGTTCCAACCCCCCTGCCATGGGCAGGGACACCCTCCACTAGCCCAGGTTGCCCAAAGCCCCATCCAACCTGGCCTTGAACACTTCCAGGGATGGGGCCTCCACAACTTCTCTGGGCAACCTGTCCCAGTGCCTCACCACCCTCACAGGGAAGAATTTCTTCCTAATATCTAAATCTACCCTCTTCCAGTTTAAAACCATTACCCCTTGTCCAATCACCACATACCCTCATAAAAAGTCCCTTTCCAGGTTTTTGACCCTTTCTCCTCCTTCACTGAAGCAGTTCTTGTTCAGACTAGCAACATCCAAAAGTGCTATTGTGCAAGAAGTACCAATGAATGTGGTAACCAGAAAGGCCTACATGCCCCAAGTTACCCAACACTACATTTGAAAATGTAGGCCTTAATGACTTCATGAGAGCTGAGCTCAATGACTTCATGAGAGCTGAGCTCTTTTGGAAATACACTCCTAATGTCTCTTGCTTTAATACAACAACCTCATGCTAGTTAGAAATACTGTCTAGGTGGTAGCTACCTCCTTGAAAATAACTGATCCTCAGCAAAAATACAATTATGGGGACTGTGAATTTAAAGAAAAAAAATATGTAGGAAAATGAAAATTATTTGGAGAAGAGCTACAAAAATTCTGGGAGCTGTAATTAGAGCTGATGGAGGCTGTGTTCAAAGCAGCTGTAGGATGCTGGGGATCTGAGGAAAGGTTGAGCAATACAGACTCATGAGGAAGACTGAGATGACCTGTCTGAGGCCCCTGCTAACCCATGCAGATGCACAAGTTCGCATTTCAAAGAAAGATGAGCTTAATTAGTTTGTCCTGTTGTAGGCGTGACTCAGTGATAGAGTCATCCCTTGTATTGTTACATTCATTACCCTGCGGGACAGCAACATCTCTTTGTGACTAGTTTACTCTTTTTGGTTTGCACTCTTCAAAGAAAAGGTCTGCTTTCAGGCTTTGTCCCTCTTGTTTTGGTAGCTCCCACCTCCAGCCTTGCCAGAGCTCATTTTCACACAGCTGGACTCTTATTTCCCTCACAACTGCTTGTCACTTGCGCACTTCACTGGCTCTGCAGGGAGGGGAAGGAGGGAGTCCCTTTGCTATTCAGCACTCTGTCTTCTGGCTCCTCTATTGATGAAGAGGCAGGGATGAGTGAGCAATCAGTCACTTCAGGGACCTGGTATCAGAAAGCCTGTGGCTACATATGATAGTGGACTAGACTTATGCATGGGAATGTCTAAAATAAGCTGAATTCAGAAGAGCAAAATGTGTTTGCAGGAATTTACGTTTATTGCTTTTTCTTGACCTTGCAAACCCAGCACCTATTGCTTTGAGAAAGCAGAGCTGAACTGTCCTAAGAACTTAGAGGAGGATTTAGGGTTTGCACAGGGGATCTAAACGTGGTGGGGATCTTATCTGGGTGTGGAACAATCCTGACTCAGATCAGGACATGAAATAAGAACTCCCAAATTGAAGAGTTGGTTTTGGGTCACAAAGCTATAAGCTTACAAGCCCATCTTCAGCCCAAATGAGATTTAGCCAGCAAGTTAAATGGGAGATACACCTATCTCTGGTTCTCCAGACAGCCTGGACTTGAACTAGGTACTATGTTACTGGACACTGTCAGGACTCTTGGCTGTTCTTGCTGCAGAAATGCAGATTCCCGAGGCACTTATATTCTGCACTGTCAATGTGTAAGGAAATAAAGTCAGAGATTATGTGAATTGCACTGAGATCAGCTTCTTGCTGGGCTCCCTTGACACCCCAAAGTCCTAATCCTTCCCATGAGTGACCCCAAACCTGTGAATTCACATCTTCTGCTTTATGCCCTAATTCAGGGGCTTTGAATCATCCTCTGTAAATACCTACCTCTTTCCTCTGGTTTACATCCTCAGAATCTCATCTCAATGCCTGATGTGGGCAGTGAAAGATACTTCCTAGTGCCCAGTGCTTCAAACACACAGAGGACAACTCCATGCATGAGTGCTTGTCCACAGGTCGCTGCAGCTTGTAAAACACAATACAGAGGACAGAGAGAAGGCAGACAACAGTGACAGGAGCACCACATTGCCTATATATAGCTAAGTAGCTGTTGTGCTCTGCCTGTTACTGTTATTAACAACTATCTCAATTTTTGCTCCCTCTGTTTTATCCATCTGGTGTCATTCATTACATACTTAGACTCTAGGCTGCAAGGAGGAGAGGTTCTTGTATCCTCCTTCATAGTATGTGCAGCACCATGGGGTCCTGCCCCTGACTGGGGCCTCTAGGCACTATCCCAGTATAAATAATACATAAAAATAGATGAGCAGTGTAACATCGATCAAGAAAACCATACAGAAACGTAAACAGTGCTTTAATATTGAATTGCTCTACTGTCTAATGTGGGGTTCATGCAATAGCCTGCTGTAGTTTTCTGAATTAGAAGACAGATCATACAAAGCCTTATATCTATAGGCAATGTGCAGCGAGCTTGGGAGAAAACTATAATTACTAAAATTGGGAAGTGTGCCAAAGATGATTTACAAGTATGGGGAAGAATGCATCTTTTGTGATGTTCAGGACTTTATCAGGTTTATTTTGGAGGCTTTCCAAGATTAATAGCAAAAAACAGCCAAAAATTTTGAAGTGAAGCAATCAGACCAAATTTCAGCCGCAGCAATAGCTGCAATAGCCCAAGGGTTTTTAGCAGCTTCCTCCCTCTTGGCACAGCACTGATCATGTCATGCTAGGTAGGATCAAAACAAAACAATTTATCATCTGAGTGATAGAGACAGCTTTTGAGCTGTGCAAGGGCGCACAACAGAAATGGGTATTATTAATATTATGACCTGTATTACAGCCATTGTAAAGTTCATCTACACTTAGAGCCTCATTAGACTACACACTATGTACAAAGAACATGAGTTAAAACTCCTCTGAAAAAAGTTAACAGGTATGTTAGAGAACAAAGATGTACCTCAGAAATGAGCTATTACTATTCTCATTCAGCTTGGAGTCACGAAGGTATAGTGATTTCCTGTTGCATCGTTGTAGATAGTTGTTCCTTGCAATCGATTTGATGGGATCGCTGGGGGTGGGGTGGGGGGAGGTTGGAAGGTAGAAATGCCCTTGACAAGTCCATGGCCACCGAGGATTCATTTTTTTGTGACAGCAAAGCATTGGACCTGTAGCACCAATTCTCAGATGCTTTTCGAGAGAAACTGATGATAGTTATCATTTCCAGGTCCCTGATCCACTTTAATTTTAAAGATCCTTTTGTGCAAGTACTTTTCTGTTTGACCATGACTCCGCCTGTTGGAGCTCCACGTCCATTTGGTAAGCCTGACCGAAGGTTCTGAGGGGCAAGCTCTAAGTATCTCAACTAAGATGGTCATATAAGTTCTTTATCTAATCAGCAGAGAGGGAGACACCTCAGCTTCCCGTCCAAGAAGTCTGAAGTGGCTGGGAGTAATCAGCCCCTGAAGTGCCTGTTTCTCTCTGATGGCTGTAAATGGAAACTAGATGAACTGACACCTAGTTTTCAGTTGTCTAAATTTAGGATGAAGGAATTGCAGTATTTCTTTAATTAATTTTAATTCCTTTTGCAGACATTGGGTTATCGATGACACCAAGAGCTTGGAAAGCAGCATCTTTGACAACAAATCCCAGTCCAAAATTTTTAGTGCACTTAGGTTGCAATGCTTTGGGGCAGTGAGCTGGGGTGAATCTCTTAATTGTCAACACGGGAGCCTGTTTCAGTGCCAGAGGGTTCAGCCAAATAACCTCTGCACTAGGTCTCTTTTTTCTTTTTCCTCTCCCCTTTGTCTTTAGAGAAACATGCTGTTGCAAACTTGGAGCAGAGGTAGCATCTGCAGTCTCTGCTGCTGAACTGGGATGGGCTTCCATGCTGGTGGCTGCTGGAGCTGATGTCCCCTGTTGTTCACTGATGGTGCTGCAGGACTGTATGGTAGTTATTATAGGAAAATATACTAAATCATAGGATTAGATTTAGGATCATCACTGTCACGGCTGTTGAGCATCTGGGTGTCTGTCTGTTGAAGGAAGTATAACAGCTTGCTTGGTGCTTTTATGTCACATCACAAATGACATTAATAAGTAAATCAAAGAGTATGTGATTGAAGAGACTGAGGCATTTCCCTTAACTTCAAAGAGTTGAATTGGGCCTATTAAATCCAAAATTGTGTCTACAGGCGTAATATACATATACAGGAAAACAAAGACAAACCTTCTTGTTTATCTGCTTTCCGTAGCACCTTCATTAGTATTTTACAGTTTAGCCGGAGCCATGTCAGCCATTTTCCTGTTTTCCTTCCACTCAGGTTGGAAGAGGGAGATTTCTCTGTGGCATCATATAATTTATTTTTGTTAGCTTTTTGGAGGTCCAGCGACCCTGGAGGTGTAAGTGCTGAGAGCTGTGCAAGTCAGACTCCTGATTCTTTCTGTATCAGACAAACTGGTGGCTCCTGATTTCAGTTTCTTCATACAAAACAGAGTCCTTCAGTTCTGCAGAAGACTTTATAGATGCACGTAGGGAGACTGAGAGTCCTTAGTTTCCACAGATCCAAATAAACCCATAGAAAAGGAAAAGGTTTCTTTCGTTGCTCTCAGGAAGAGCTAGGCAAATAACTTGAGCAGCAAGAGAAAGAAGTTGCGCGTTCTCCATTCACATCATTCACACTCACATGTTGGGAAAAGAATTCCCAGCACAAGAGTAGGCTCAAAATTTAAAAAAAAAAAAAAAAAAAAGAAACATCCCCAAGGCTTTTGGAATAGGAAAAAGAAAAGAAGCTGCAGAAGCTCAGCTCTCATGAATTGTTAAAACAAAACAAACAGCTGGATGGCAGAAGGGCTGTTCTTTGCCATAAAACATTTCCTGAAACTCTTTCTTCCAACATCCATTCTGATTATTTATTTGTTTTAGTTTTTCTTTCTCATGAATTGATTTGATTAAAAAAATAATTAGACATCTCATCTTCTGAATATGACGAGAGGATACTAGCAATAATTTTGCTAGCTTCTTAAGTGTGATCGCAAGGGATTCATCACATATCCTTCTTTCTCTGTAGCCCTACCATCTTAAAAGCTCATTTCCCATTTCCACTCTCATTTCATTGTGAGCCTTCTGTCCTGCAGATTCGTTTCCATCACTGGAATATAGCAGTGTATAGCAGCACTGAACTTAAGGTATTTAAAGTAAACTGGCCAATGCTGACTGCAGCTGAGAGTCACTCCATGAGCAGCTCCTCTGGCAGAAGGGAAGAGGTGGTGACATGTGGCACAAGGGCCGTGACAAGTACCAGAGGTCAGCAGTGCCCCCCTGTCACAGTGCTGCCTGCATGGCTTTTATCACCTCTCTTTCTTTTTTGAGGTTGATATCTCATGGAAGGTGAACTAAGAACATCTGTGGAGAAGCTGGTGAACTTCTACTCCAAAAGCATGTCCTCGAGCAGGATCTTGTAGGAGGACACTTGTGTGCACTGTACTGGATATCAGCTGTTTGCTGTTTTCTTCCAAGTTTTCCAAAGCTTCTCTGAAAACAGTCTTTCAGTGACCATAAAACGCAGTTGATATTTTTGCCTAGCACTGCCTTTTTAAAAAAAGAGTTAAATCTCAAAGATTTCACCTGTAATTTATATTCTCACACTCTGACAAAACCTAGAACCCTCTTACCTTTTTAATTTCTACCTGACGGTCATGTTAGCCTGATTCAGACATCTGTATTCACACTGTTGGACTACTTTGCATGGTTTTGCCACGTCTCTTATTTTCCACGGAAGTTACACAATGAAAGGCAGTATGTTTTAAGTGCCAAAACTTGATGGGATGTTTTGCTGGCTCTGTCACTGACTCCCTATCTTGCTTGGCTGATGGCTTTAGTGGCACGTTTCCCTTGTGGGTGCAGGGACTCTCAAGCAGACCTCAGGGGAGACAGATGGGTCACATCTGTATTTGCAAGTCAAGCAAGGCCGTAAGACAGTATTGGCCTGCAATAGCCCGTGATGTTTGTTAACGTGCTCACTGGACTGGTTTTTGCTCTTGTCAACTAGCACGTTTCCAAACTGCTCTGCCATAAACTGGGGGGATGTGGAAGGCTTCCAGGAGGC